>NC_084825.1:29956523-30046523 GCF_958449725.1 Rosa rugosa
AAATTGAGAGTAACTCATAAGGGTCTATATATATATATGAGTCTGTCTACCAAATGTTGGGAAATCTTATGAGCGAATTTGAGAGTAACTCATAAGTGTCTATATATATATATGAGAGTGAGGGATCTTATGAGCTAAATTGAGAGTAACTCATAAGTGTCTACATATATATATGAGAGTGAGTGATCTTATGAGCTAAATTGAGAGTAACTCATAAGTGTCTATATATATATATGAGAGTGAGAAAGTAACGTGGGTTTGTGGTAGTCTTGAAATCTAATAAATCAACAGTTCTTTCTTGTTTACTCATACTGGCTGTAAAAAGCTTACCGGGTTTTGTGTTGTTGCAACTCCCGGTACACTATTCAAATTGTGTAGCGGGTAATCCTACAGGACAGGAGAACCAGGACGGTGATCGTGCGGTTAGAGCAATTGTTAGAGTTTTACAACAATTGTAAGTTGTGAGGTGTGTTATGCACATTTGAGCTTTATAATATATTGTGAGAGTGAATTGTAATAATGAACTCGAAGTTTCGAGATTTGGTTTTTTTGTAATTGTAATTATTCAGGTTTCGGATTTGAATTTATCATTCAAAATCCGGGGCGTGACAGTTTGGTATCAGAGCGTAAGGTGCATATTTGGTGATGTGTCAATACCTTCCGAGTGATGGCCCGTCTGCAGCGGATCCCCATCGTGTGCTCTTTGGTATTGGCTAAGTCATTGGGTATGCGTGAGTGTTGGGAGTTGTTTAGGCCGCTAGGTCGTTTAGGGAACGTGAATACATTCCCTATAGTATTGACTTGGTTAATATGAATTTGTATTTGACTTATACTGTGTTTTAAGTGTTATACATGTATTAGCCAAGCATACTATACTCCTTAGGTGATGGAGATTCGAAGGGGTTGTACTTAGAACCTTACAGTTGTCTTGTAGGTTCGTATTGGAATAAGTTCAGTGGCCGCGAGTTACAATCCTTGAGGAATAGGAACCTCTTGATTCAACTCTGTTAAGTCAACGAGGATTGTTGTATGGAAGTGAGGTTCTTTTGGATGTTGAAGTGTTTGGTTGAAGGCATGATGTGGACCTATGCACGTACCTAGTGTGGATACGAGTATTAATGGATAGAAAGTTGCCTTCTTAAGTTGGACGTACATATGTTTTTGGATGAGATGTACATGTCAAATAATAGATATCTTGTTTTGTAATGAGATGTCCTTGTGGAGTTTGTTAGTAGGGTTGAGGTTAGGGAAGAAATTATTGCGGTTACTTCTTCCTTGTGCTTGTAAGTTGTTAAGCAGGGTTTAAGGTGCGAGACAAGAATTTTATTTTGTGCTCGATGGTTAGAGAGGAGAGACCATTGTTTTGGGTTGTCGTTGAGTACTATAATTCCTTCAGAATCAGGATTGTTGGTAGAATTGGAATTAGTAGTAGTTTTGGTGATTCTGAATTTGAATTGAGTTCGCGAGATGTGTCTTATATACGTGGTTGATGTTACTTGCATCATTTTGGAACGATACGTTACGATTCACAAGGAAAACTGGATTTGAAATTTATTCATTTGAACACCATGGGTTGATGACCTGACCGTGACTTGTGAATATAGTTTTGTTCAAGTGAATGAAATTGAATTTTGTGGCCTTTGTGTGGTGAACTAGTTTTCTTAAGTTTTGGATCGTAGTATGGAGATGGGCTGCAGTGAATTTGAAGTTGTTGTGTGTTTTAAGTTTAAGTAGGCGGGACACTTAAAGTTTTGCAATGGAGTTGATTTTGGTGTAATTAATTGGGAGAGTTAGAATCAGTTCTTGTGAATGATGTTGGATGAGAGTGTGTGCCTTTGGTGATTGATTTTAGGTGTTATAGTTAAACGCAATTTCGGATATTGATTTTAGTGATTTTGTTAGGTATCCATAGTGGTTCAAGTGAATTACTATGTGATATGGAGTTTGATTTGATTTCTGAATCGCTAAATGTTAGGGATTGAATTGTGGTGAGTTTTTGTTGAAACAATTGATAGATGGAATTATCGAGATTCTATAAGAGTTGTAAGAGTAACTCTAAAAACGTGGGTTTTTCCTAGCTAACTCAGGATGTGTTTAGCTTTATAAATCCCTAATCCTATCGATGAAATTGTTGTGTTTGGTTTGACTCAGAGGATACTAGCTAGACCTCGATGCGACTTAATTGATTGTTGGATTCTTTTTGAGTGATTGTTTTTATTGCATCATTATGAAAGATGTGTGCAGTAGAGTTGTTTATGGTTTTGAAAACAGTATTGGGTGACCAAGGTTCGATCCTTGGTGTTGTTGTTGGTTAAACAAACAGGAAAGAAAACATGCACACCATCTTATTGAGTTTATATTACAAAAAAAAAAAAAAAAAAAAAAAAAAAAAGGCGAGGACTATGCTATACTAAGCCTAGTCAGCAGCTCCGGATGGGTTGAGGCTGAGCTCAAGAGAAACGTTTGAGCCACTGTGGTAACCGCCTGAGCCACCAGAATAGTAACCAAAAGCGCTACCTTCCTCGGAAGTAGCCTTCAGGTTACCAAAGACGTCCTCGCCGTGCACGGGGAACAGAGGAAGAGTTTGAACCTCCTGGTGATCTCCTCCTCGTTGTTGCAGGGATGTTTGTCCTCCTGTTGTGCCAAAAGAGTTGTACTAGTATTAGTGTTGAAGTGTGAGGAAGAATATGAAACAGAATTTAAATCAAGAAATCCTTCATTACCAGTAGAATAGGTGGAACCAAAGTTGAGATCAATGGATCTACCATCATCAGTAGAACTAGTGGACCCAAAATTGATGTCAATGGATCCACCAGCTGGCCCAAAATTGATGTCGATGGATCCACCAGCACCAGTAGAACCAGTGGACCCAAAATTGAGATCAATGGATCTACCAGTACCAAGAGAACTAGTTCTCATGGGCACTGGAGCAGCCTGATTACACCTATTCATCTGCTTCTCTCGAGCCCTGACGTTCTGGAACCAAAAGTAAATGTTCTTACCCTCAACATACCCATACTGGTTCAGCTGGAGACAGATCTCGTGAATCTGCTCTGTAGTTGGGCACTTAAATCCCTTGACATAGTAAAGATCCTTGAGGATTCTTATTTGTTCTGGAGTAGGAATCCACCTGGTACGGCTTCGCCAGAAATCCATGTTGGCACTACTTCCAGCTGCTTGGGTGTTTCCTCCCTCCTCTGTTGGTTGCTGTTGTTGTGGTTCCATTTGTTGCGGGGTTTGGAGCTCCATTAGTTGCAGAGTTCGTGGCTCTTGGGTCATGGGGTGAGAGGATGTGGAAATCGAGGAATACATGGTTTAGTGTTTGAGGGAGATTTTGTTAGAAGGATTGGAGTTGTTGAACTGGTGATTGGAGATCTGAGATTCTCAGAGGAAAGATGAGATCGAATCTTCAAATGGAAGAAAAGATCTGAGAAAGAAGGATTGAAGATTTGGAGGAAAATATTGAAGATCTGAAAGTTCAGAGGAAAGATGGGATTGAATCAACTAGATGGGAGAGAAGATCAGAAGAGAAGGATTGAAATTGATGAAGAAAGGATTTGAGAAGAGAAAGGCTGAAGAGTTGAGAGAGAAAGACTTGAGCTCGGAAGAAAATTTCTTTCTTTTGGAGTGAACAGTTTTTCTCCAGAATGCACCTATTTATAGAGCGAGGTGAGCAGATCTCCACCGTTGGATGAACGATTCCTGTGATTCATTCTACGCGTTGGATTAAAGTCGCCCCGAAACCCGGAAAAGCTGTTGGCGCGTGTTGAGCGTGTAAGGGGACAGGCCGAACCTCGAGACGCTGTGGCAGACAGCTTTAGCCGAAAGTGATTTGCTTTCCGTAAATCACGGAAGAGACGTGTCGTGGCACGTGGAGTGTACCGACAGTTTGTTGTTATTCTATCGCTTATGATAGAATAAATAAAAGAAGTTGCATGGATAGTAACGAGAGCAGCTGGTGCTCTAGTGGTTGAAGAGCAAGGCTCATGTACAAGAGGTCAGAGGTTCGAACCTTGCCTCTCGTTTATTTTTATTATGTTCGCTTATGACATAATAAGTAAAACATTTGTACACATTATATTAAGCACAGCTTGTGCTCCAGTGGTTGGTGGGCAAAGCCCTTGTGCAGCAGGTTAAGGTTTCGAACCTTGCCTCCCCCGTTATTTTATTTATGTCGCTTATGACATAATAAATATAACACGTGAGCATATATTAATGAAGGCAGCTCTTGCTTCAGTGGTTGGGAGCAAAACCTTCGTGTTTGAGGTCGGGAGTTCGAACCTTACCTCTTACAAATATTTTTGGATCTCGTATATGCTTGATATACGACGTATATACGGTATGTACGGTATACATACGTATATACGGTCTGTACGGTATGCATACGAATATACAGTTGTACGGTATGCATACGTATATACGATCTGTACGGTATGCATACGTATATACGGTATGTACAATTTCATACCGTAGCCGAGCTGGAAGTTGGTGGGCCGATTGGTAGGCCCAAATAGTAAGCCCAAATAGTAAGCCCAAATAGTAAGCCCAAATAGTAAGCCCGAATGGTAGGCCCAAATGGTAGGCCCAAATGGTAAGCCCAATTGTTCGGCCCGAATAGTAGGCCCAAATGTTAAACCCAAAGTGGTTTGGGCCGGTTCGAAATGTGGATGGTCCGATTTCTTCAGGCCCAATTGGCCAGCCCTAGTGCTTAGTCCAAGGATTGAGCAAGCCCAAGTCATCATCATTGGGTGACATAATTTATTGGCGTGCTTTTGGGGATGATTTGTTTTGAGTGATGCATCTCTATGGTTGTGAAGAGTGGTGCATGCTTAAGTTTTACTATGGAGATTTACCGTGATGCTAATTGAGTAGCGAAACACTTTGTGGGAGTGTTTACTGTGCTTGTATGCCAGTACAGAGTGATGATCTATGTGAAGATCTATGTGATGATCTATGTGAAGATCTATGTGAGGATCTATGAGATGATCCATGTGACGATTTTGTGTATGTGATGTGGAGTGTTGTTGAGCAGTTGTTGTGTGAGTTTACGTTTGTGATGAAAGGATTTAGTGGCCATAGGAATGTATTTTTATACAAGGGCTGTGGCTTTGTAGATTACTACAGATTTGGAAAAGATGGAGATCCTATAGTTAGGTCAACCTTAATCGAGAGGAATTGACTTACGCTTAAATTTCGGGACGAAATTTCTTTAAGGAGGGTAGACTGTAATACCCCGGAAAATCCCAATTAAATTCCATGGTTTTTTAGAAATGATTTCACGATAGTAGGAGCGAGTACGAAGCTTGGAAAAGTTGTGGAATTAGTTCGAACGATTTTATTTTCGAAAACGAACGTTTTTAGGGGGTCAACAAAGTTGACTTTTTATACGTTCAAAATTTGGGAAAACTTCCTTCATAAAAGTTGTAGAGCTCGTCGATATGATCGCGTGCATATGTCGAACGAAATTTTTGGAGTTCGTACGATTATGTTACGAATTTTGGAAATATGAGATTCTTTTTTTATAATCTCTTTTCCTCGGATTCTCTTTTTTTTTCTTTTCTTTTTCTTCCTTTTCCTTTTCCTTTTCCTTTCCTCCGGGTCTCCTTCCTTCTTTTTCTTTTTCTCTTTTTTCTTCTTCTTTCTCTCTCTCTCGTTCTCCCTCGCATCCGAAACGAAGAAAAAAAACAGAGCAGCAGCTCTTCGATCAATAGCTCCTCCCTTAGTCCACCAAACGGCGTCGGACCACCGCCATTAGTTTCGCCTCAACCTTGCGCAGATGCTGGAGGCAGCCTTGCGCGGCGGTACGACCGGAAACGACGGCGGAGGCACGAGTCCGATTCAGCCCAGTTTTGGTTCGAAGCTTGATATCTCGAGCTACAAGCCACCAAAGCTCATCAAACTTCACCCACGAGCTCACCTCAACTTCCTGAAGCTCCCAGAAGTAACCTTGCACGGCGGCGTGGCTTGTGGTGGCGACTGGAAGCTCAACCCGACCTAGATCGAAACCGGACTGTGGAGCTCGATATCTCGAGTTGTGGAGGTTCGTTTTGAGTGATTCTTGAACTGGAGAGCTCACCTTGAACTTCTGAACAAATATCCAGAAGGGATCGAAGCCATTGGAGGACCTTTTTACGTCAAACTGGAGCTCGCCGGTTTCTGCAGATTTTCCGGCCAACTCGACTGTTTTGGTATTTTTCAACCTCTTCCCATTAATTTCTGATCTTGTGCTAGTTATGAATATTGACCAGCATGTAAAAATAAAGAACTTTCATGTTGGAAGTTTTGGCTAATTTTGACTTTGAATGGGTGGCGGTGCCGCCACTGTGATGGTGGTTTCCGGCGACCTCCGGCCACCCCAAGGACAGTTTCTGTCCATTTTTGTGTTCTACATGTCGATACGATCATTTCGATATATTATACGCAATTTTTGGATATCGTATGATTTAGTTATGAATTTTATGATTTCGATTAATTTCGATCGTTCGATTAATGTTTCTTGAAGATCGGACAGTCCGATGGACTTGTAGTTTTGATATGTTGATCGTATGACTGTTCTGATGACTTTGAGAGGTCACGGACGAAGATCCGACCGTTGGATCTTCGTATAATTGTGAAATAGTGTTTCGGAAGGCGATTCGTGAGAATCCGACCGTCGGATTTCCATAAAAATTTGTGGAGATGTTTGTAAGGACGATTCAGGAAGATCCGACCGTTGGATCTTCGTGATAATTTTGGAGGATGATCCTAAGGGCGATCCGTGAGGATCCGACCGTTGGATCATCATATAAATTCGATCTGACCGTTGGATCATCATTAAATTAGAATCCGACCGTTGGATTTCCGTATATGTGTGGTTTATGAATGATTGCTAAGTTAAGATCGTATCTGACTAGGTGATTGACGGTTTGAGTTGGTGGACGATTGTGGATCGTATTTTGAGCTGAATTGAAGACGCAGCGGGATTATCGAGGTGAGTAAACCTCACGTGGTTCATATTACGAACCCAATACAATTAATTGCTTATTTTGTTGCAATCATATGAACTATTGTTGGTGTTACTAGACATTCCTGTGTGAATGTCTATATATATATTATTTACGTGAAATAATATGTATTGTTGGAGTTGTGTTGAGTTATTGTTGAGAAACAATACAGTGTGAGAGGTATTGAGTTTATTGTTGAGAAACAATATATTGTGAGAGGTGTTGAGTTTTATTGTTGAGGAACAATAAATTGTTGTGATCTGTGGAGATCACTAGGTCACGAGGTGACCATGGCATCTATTAGTGAATCACGCTCTCGTACCGGGCTGGTGGTTATTAATAGTATTAAATCGTAATCACGTCTGTGGCCGGACGAGTGGTTACGTTCAGTTAGAGCTCTAGTCTGTCTGCCAAATGTGGAGTGACCTTATGAGTGAAATTGAGAGTAACTCATAAGTGTCAATATATATATGGTAACCTTATGAGGGAAATTGAGAGTAACTCATAAGGGTCTATATATATATATGAGTCTGTCTACCAAATGTTGGGAAATCTTATGAGCGAATTTGAGAGTAACTCATAAGTGTCTATATATATATATGAGAGTGAGGGATCTTATGAGCTAAATTGAGAGTAACTCATAAGTGTCTACATATATATATGAGAGTGAGTGATCTTATGAGCTAAATTGAGAGTAACTCATAAGTGTCTATATATATATATGAGAGTGAGAAAGTAACGTGGGTTTGTGGTAGTCTTGAAATCTAATAAATCAACAGTTCTTTCTTGTTTACTCATACTGGCTGTAAAAAGCTTACCGGGTTTTGTGTTGTTGCAACTCCCGGTACACTATTCAAATTGTGTAGCGGGTAATCCTACAGGACAGGAGAACCAGGACGGTGATCGTGCGGTTAGAGCAATTGTTAGAGTTTTACAACAATTGTAAGTTGTGAGGTGTGTTATGCTCATTTGAGCTTTATAATATATTGTGAGAGTGAATTGTAATAATGAACTCGAAGTTTCGAGATTTGGTTTTTTTGTAATTGTAATTATTCAGGTTTCGGATTTGAATTTATCATTCAAAATCCGGGGCGTGACAAACTGAATGCAGGACACTAGAAGGGACAAATCCCATACTAATGACCTTCGCCACATATTCCCTAAACTTGGCTACAATCTCATGTTTTACATACCGACAGGGAAAACTTATATTAATTTATGAATTCAAAACTAGTACCAACATAGAAATAAAGTTGAAACAATCATAATGCGATCCAGCTTGGAAAAGAAATCAAGTTTCTTATAGAATGAAGAATCAACTCATAGTCTAGTTGTTTCATTTGCAAACTCTTCTTTCCATTATCAAAATAAGAAAAACAACGGTGACATAGAAGATTGGATCTGAACAATGAAACCTTGGCAACTCCAGAAGGCAATCACAATGCAGAAAAAACGAAGTACAGAGTAAGCTAGATCGAGATATATATAAAATAATAATAATAATAATAAGATAAATGCAGGCAATATATTTTGACGCATTTTCTCTGCAGCATAAAAAAAACACCCTCCTCTCTAAATCTCCGTCGTATTTTCTCATCAAATTTTTAAACACTAAATCGGAATGATACATAGAAGCGTCATATCAAGCACAGAAAGATCCAAATCGGATAATAAGAGAGAAAACGTACCATTTTGACTGTTGGGTTTGGTTCTGAACACCTTGAATTGTAATTCGACAGAATAGAGAACGTTCCCTTTATATCGTCTTCCATCTTTTTGGGTTAACAAGAGTCATAACTAGGACTCCTCTCTTTTCTCTCAAGATCCCACCTACTTTTTCCGCTTGTGTGAGAGAATAATGAGAATGATAACTCGAAGATTTCTTCTCCTTTTTTAGATAAGAACGAGAAGAAGTTGTTCCATTTTGGGTTCTTTTGTTTTTGAATGAATTTACAGATAATAGAAGAAAAAAAATAACAGATTTATCAAAGGAAACAATAGTGATATATGATCGATATATCAAAGGAAACATTAATAATCATAATTATAGAATTACAACTATAATTTATTTCCATATATAGAGAAAAAAAAAAACAAGAATCATAATTAATTTCAGAATCATAATTACTTTCATATATGATCGATATTCAAAGGAAATAATAGTCATAATTATAGAATTACAACCGGAACTTATTTCCATATAGTAAAAGAAAGTACGTTCTAAAAAAAAGAGAGACAATAATTGTAATACCCCGGAAAATCCAAATTAAATTCCGTGGATTTTTAGAAATGATTTCACGATAGTAGGAGCGAGTACGAAGCTTGGAGAAGTGTGGAATTAGTTCGAACGATTTTATTTTCGAAAACGAACGTTTTTAGGGGGTCAACAAAGTTGACTTTTTATACGTTCAAAATTTGGGAAAACTTCCTTCATGAAAGTTGTAGAGCTCGTCGATACGAGTTCGTGGACATGTGGAACGCAATATTCGGAGTTCGTATGAATAAGTTATGAACTTTTGAAATTTGGGAATTTTCTATAAATATCGAAAAAAAATCAGAAATTTCATTTAAGGACGAAACAATTTCTTTTTGCGGAACAGTCCCCCATTTTCTCCGTTCTCTCTCCTCTCCCACGCGGCCGACCCGACTGACCCGACCCGGACCCATCTTCGTCCTCCGGCGTCTTCCGGCCACGACCCGGCCCTCCTTGTGATCGCCGCAAGCCGCCCAGTCGCCTGGTGCCGCTGCCTTGCACCGCCGTTGCCCCCAGAGCTGGATCGAAGCGACCCCAGGCGGAGTAACCGACCCGACCGGATCTCAGCCGTGCCGGCGTTGCACGGGCCGATCCTCCCCATTTTCGTGATCTCCTCTTCCCCCTGATCATCCCCATATAGGCCTTGCTTGACGATTTGGAGTGTGGAGTGAAAGATCACGAGTTGAAGATTTCGACGTCCCTGATTCAATCTGGAATCTGATCAGACGCACGAGATTAATCCAACTTCAACGCTTGATCTAGGACGATCTAGGCCGAACCAGGCTTAGCTCCAGGTATGAAAGTCGACCACCCTTTCATTTTGAACCAGTTTGTAGTTGGTCACTTTGCCATCTGAGGTGGTTGACCGGCGTTGACCGCCGCGTTGACCGCCCACTGACCACCGCTTGTGGCGGCGCATCAGACCATATTTCGAGTTTTCATTATCTAGGCGATGATCTATGCATCCATACGAGCGTTTTGATATATAACATGGTCATGTTAGAAAAAGTTGATAAATAGTGGATTTACGTTTTGACGTTACTATTTAACGTTTTTACGTTTATCTTCGGTTTACGATCTGTGAAGATCTGACCATCGGTTTTGCTTCAATTTTGGATATGTTGATCGTATGACTGTCCCGGTGACCTTGTGAGGTCACGGGCGAAGATCCGACCGTTGGATCTTCGTATAATTGAGAAATAGTGATTCGGAAGGCGATTCGTGAGAATCTGACCGTCGGATTTTCATATAATTTTGTGGAGATGTTAGTAAAGGCGATTCAGGAAGATCTGACCGTTGGATCTTCGTGATAATTTTGGAGGATGATCCTAAAGGCGATCCGTGAGGATCCGACCGTTGGATCATCATTAAATTCAGATCCGACCGTTGGATCATCGTTTAATTTGAATCTGAGCGTTGGATCGTCGTTTAATTACATATTTGAGTTGTTGGCTAAGTCAAGATCATTATTGGACTAGGTGATTGACGGTTTGAGTTGGTGGACGATTGTGGATCGTATTTTGAGCTGAATTGAAGACGCAGCGGGATTATCGAGGTGAGTAAACCTCACGTGGTTCATATTACGAACCCAATACAATTAATTGCTTTATTTTGTTGCAATCATATGAACTATTGTTGGTGTTACTAGACATTCCTGTGTGAATGTCTGTATATATATTATTACGTGAAATAATATGTATTGTTGGAGTTGTGTTGAGTTATTGTTGAGAAACAATATATTGTGAGAGATATTGAGTTTATTGTTGAGAAACAATATATTGTGAGAGGTGTTGAGTTTTATTGTTGAGGAACAATAAATTGTTGTGATCTGTGGAGATCACTAGGTCACGAGGTGACCATGGCATCTATTAGTGAATCACGCTCTCGTACCGGGCTGGTGGTTATTAATAGTATTAAATCGTAATCACGTCTGTGGCCGGACGAGTGGTTACGTTCAGTTAGAGCTCTAGTCTGTCTGCCAAATGTGGAGTGACCTTATGAGTGAAATTGAGAGTAACTCATAAGTGTCAATATATATATGGTAACCTTATGAGGGAAATTGAGAGTAACTCATAAGGGTCTATATATATATATGAGTCTGTCTACCAAATGTTGGGAAATCTTATGAGCGAATTTGAGAGTAACTCATAAGTGTCTATATATATATATGAGAGTGAGGGATCTTATGAGCTAAATTGAGAGTAACTCATAAGTGTCTACATATATATATGAGAGTGAGTGATCTTATGAGCTAAATTGAGAGTAACTCATAAGTGTCTATATATATATATGAGAGTGAGAAAGTAACGTGGGTTTGTGGTAGTCTTGAAATCTAATAAATCAACAGTTCTTTCTTGTTTACTCATACTGGCTGTAAAAAGCTTACCGGGTTTTGTGTTGTTGCAACTCCCGGTACACTATTCAAATTGTGTAGCGGGTAATCCTACAGGACAGGAGAACCAGGACGGTGATCGTGCGGTTAGAGCAATTGTTAGAGTTTTACAACAATTGTAAGTTGTGAGGTGTGTTATGCTCATTTGAGCTTTATAATATATTGTGAGAGTGAATTGTAATAATGAACTCGAAGTTTCGAGATTTGGTTTTTTTGTAATTGTAATTATTCAGGTTTCGGATTTGAATTTATCATTCAAAATCCGGGGCGTGACAGTTTGGTATCAGAGCGTAAGGTGCATATTTGGTGATGTGTCAATACCTTCCGAGTGATGGCCCGTCTGCAGCGGATCCCCATCGTGTGCTCTTTGGTATTGGCTAAGTCATTGGGTATGCGTGAGTGTTGGGAGTTGTTTAGGCCGCTAGGTCGTTTAGGGAACGTGAATACCTTCCCTATAGTATTGACTTGGTTAATATGAATTTGTATTTGACTTATACTGTGTTTTAAGTGTTATACATGTATTAGCCAAGCATACTATACTCCTTAGGTGATGGATATTCGAAGGGGTTGTACTTAGAACCTTACAGTTGTCTTGTAGGTTCGTATGGGAATAAGTTCAGTGGCCGCGAGTTACAATCCTTGAGGAATAGGAACCTCTTGATTCAACTCTGTTAAGTCAACGAGGATTGTTTTATGGAAATGAGGTTCTTTTGATTGTTGAAGTGTTTGGTTGAAGGCATGGTGTGGACCTATGCTCGTCTGTAATGTGGATACGAGTATTAATCGATGGTAATTTTGCCTTTTTAAGTTGAATATACTAATGTTCTTGAATAGATTCTTGACTCATGTGGAGTTGTGATTAGTGTTGCGGTTAGGGAAGGAATTATTGCGGTTACTTCTTCCTTGTGCTTGTAAGTTGTTAAGCAGGGTTTAAGGTGCGAGACAAGAATTTTATTTTGTGCTCGATGGTTAGAGATGAGAGACCATTGTTTTGGGTTGTCGTTGAGTACTATAATTCCTTCAGAATCAAGATTGTTGGTAGAATTGGAATTAGTAGTAGTTTTGGTGATTCTGAATTTGAATTGAGTTCGCGAGATGTGTCTTATATACGTGGCTGATGTTGCTTGCATCATTTTGGAACGATACGTTACGATTCACAAGGAAAACTGGATTTGAAATTTATTCATTTGAACACCATGGGTTGATGACCTGACCGTGACTTGTGAATATAGTTTTGTTCAAGTGAATGAAATTGAATTTTGTGGCCTTTGTGTGGTGAACTAGTTTTCTTAAGTTTTGGATCGTAGTATGGAGATGGGCTGCAGTGAATTTGAAGTTGTGGTGTGTTTTAAGTTTAAGTAGGCGGGACACTTAAAGTTTTGCAATGGAGTTGATTTTGGTGTAATTAATTGGGAGAGTTAGAATCAGTTCTTGTGAATGATGTTGGATGAGAGTGTGTGCCTTTGGTGATTGATTTTAGGTGTTATAGTTAAACGCAATTTCGGATATTGATTTTAGTGATTTTGTTAGGTATCCATAGTGGTTCAAGTGAATTACTATGTGATATGGAGTTTGATTTGATTTCTGAATCGCTAAATGTTAGGGATTGAATTGTGGTGAGTTTTTGTTGAAGCAATTGATAGATGGAATTATCGAGATTCTATAAGAGTTGTAAGAGTAACTCTAAAGACGTGGGTTTTTCCTAGCTAACTCAGGATGTGTTTAGCTTTATAAATCCCTAATCCTATCGATGAAATTGTTGTGTTTGGTTTGACTCAGAGGATACTAGCTAGACCTCGATGCGACTTAATTGATTGTTGGATTCTTTTTGAGTGATTGTTTTTATTGCATCATTATGAAAGATGTGTGCAGTAGAGTTGTTTATGGTTTTGAAAACAGTATTGGGTGACCAAGGTTCGATCCTTGGTGTTGTTGTTGGTTAAACAAACAGGAAAGAAAACATGCACACCATCTTATTGAGTTTATATTACAAAAAAAAAAAAGAAAAAAAAAAAGAAAAAAAAAAGCGAGGACTATGCTATACTAAGCCTAGTCAGCAGCTCCGGATGGGTTGAGGCTGAGCTCAAGAGAAACGTTTGAGCCACTGTTGTAACCGCCTGAGCCACCGAAATAGTAATCATGTGCACTACCTTCCTCGGAAGTAGTCTTCAGGTTACCAAAGACGTCCTCGCCGTGCACGGGGAACAGAGGAAGAGTTTGAACCTCCTGGTGATCTCCTCCTCGTTGTTGCAGGGATGTTTGTCCTCCTGTTGTGCCAAAAGAGTTGTACTGGTATTAGTGTTGAAGTGTGAGGAAGAATACGAAACAAAATTTAAGTAAATAAATCCTTCATTACCAGTAGAATAGGTGGAACCAAAGTTGAGATCAATGGATCTACCATCATCAGTAGAACTAGTGGACCCAAAATTGATGTCAATGGATCCACCAGCTGGCCCAAAATTGATGTCGATGGATCCACCAGCACCAGTAGAACCAGTGGACCCAAAATTGAGATCAATGGATCTACCAGTACCAAGAGAACTAGTTCTCATGGGCACTGGAGCAGCCTGATTACACCTATTCATCTGCTTCTCTCGAGCCCTGACGTTCTGGAACCAAAAGTAAATGTTCTTACCCTCAACATACCCATACTGGTTCAGCTGGAGACAGATCTCGTGAATCTGCTCTGTAGTTGGGCACTTAAATCCCTTGACATAGTAAAGATCCTTGAGGATTCTTATTTGTTCTGGAGTAGGAATCCACCTGGTACGGCTTCGCCAGAAATCCATGTTGGCACTACTTCCAGCTGCTTGGGTGTTTCCTCCCTCCTCTGTTGGTTGCTGTTGTTGTGGTTCCATTTGTTGCGGGGTTTGGAGCTCCATTAGTTGCAGAGTTCGTGGCTCTTGGGTCATGGGGTGAGAGGATGTGGAAATCGAGGAATACATGGTTTAGTGTTTGAGGGAGATTTTGTTAGAAGGATTGGAGTTGTTGAACTGGTGATTGGAGATCTGAGATTCTCAGAGGAAAGATGAGATCGAATCTTCAAATGGAAGAAAAGATCTGAGAAAGAAGGATTGAAGATTTGGAGGAAAATATTGAAGATCTGAAAGTTCAGAGGAAAGATGAGATCGAATCTTCAAATGGAAGAAAAGATCTGAGAAAGAAGGATTGAAGATTTGGAGGAAAATATTGAAGATCTGAAAGTTCAGAGGAAAGATGGGATTGAATCAACTAGATGGGAGAGAAGATCAGAAGAGAAGGATTGAAATTGATGAAGAAAGGATTTGAGAAGAGAAAGGCTGAAGAGTTGAGAGAGAAAGACTTGAGCTCGGAAGAAAATTTCTTTCTTTTGGAGTGAACAGTTTTTCTCCAGAATGCACCTATTTATAGAGCGAGGTGAGCAGATCTCCACCGTTGGATGAACGATTCCTGTGATTCATTCTACGCGTTGGATTAAAGTCGCCCCGAAACCCGGAAAAGCTGTTGGCGCGTGTTGAGCGTGTAAGGGGACAGGCCGAACCTCGAGACGCTGTGGCAGACAGCTTTAGCCGAAAGTGATTTGCTTTCCGTAAATCACGGAAGAGACGTGTCGTGGCACGTGGAGTGTACCGACAGTTTGTTGTTATTCTATCGCTTATGATAGAATAAATAAAAGAAGTTGCATGGATAGTAACGAGAGCAGCTGGTGCTCTAGTGGTTGAAGAGCAAGGCTCATGTACAAGAGGTCAGAGGTTCGAACCTTGCCTCTCGTTTATTTTTATTATGTTCGCTTATGACATAATAAGTATAACATTTGTACACATTATATTAAGCACAGCTTGTGCTCCAGTGGTTGGGGACAAAGGTTTCGTGCAGCAGGTTGAGGTTTCGAACCTTGCCTCCCCCGTTATTTTATTTATGTCGCTTATGACATAATAAATATAACACGTGAGCATATATTAATGAAGGCAGCTCTTGCTTCAGTGGTTGGGAGCAAAACCTTCGTGTTTGAGGTCGGGAGTTCGAACCTTACCTCTTACAAATATTTTTGGATCTCGTATATGCTTGATATACGACGTATATACGGTATGTACGGTATACATACGTATATACGGTCTGTACGGTATGCATACGAATATACAGTTGTACGGTATGCATACGTATATACGATCTGTACGGTATGCATACGTATATACGGTATGTACAATTTCATACCGTAGCCGAGCTGGAAGTTGGTGGGCCGATTGGTAGGCCCAAATCGTAAGCCCAAATAGTAAGCCCAAATAGTAAGCCCGAATGGTAGGCCCAAATGGTAGGCCCAAATGGTAAGCCCAATTGTTCGGCCCGAATAGTAGGCCCAAATGTTAAACCCAAAGTGGTTTGGGCCGGTTCGAAATGTGGATGGTCCGATTTCTTCAGGCCCAAATGGCCAGCCCTAGTGCTTAGCCCAAGGATTGAACAAGCCCAAGTCATCGTCACTGGGTGACATATTTTATTGGCGTGCTTTTGGGGATGATTTGTTTTGAGTGATGCATCTCTATTGTTGTGAAGAATGGTGCATGCTTGAGTTTTACTATAGAGATTTACCGTGATGCTAATTGAGTAGCGAAACACTTTGTGGGAGTGTTTACTGTGCTTGTATGCCAGTACAGAGTGAAGATCTATGTAAGGATCTATGAGATGATCCATGTGATGATTTTGTGTAATTGATGTGGAGTGATGTTGAGCAGTTGTGTTGTGCGTTTACGTTTGTGATGAAAGGATTTAGTGGCCATAGGAATGTATTTTTATACAAAGGGCTGAGGCTTTGTAGATTACTACAGATTTGGAAAAGATGGAGATTCTATAGTTAGGTCAACCTTAATCGAGAGGAATTGACTTACGCTCAAATTTCGGGACGAAATTTCTTTAAGGAGGGTAGACTGTAATACCCCGGAAAATCCAAATTAAATTCCGTGGATTTTTAGAAATGATTTCACGATAGTAGGAGCGAGTACGAAGCTTGGAGAAGTGTGGAATTAGTTCGAACGATTTTATTTTCGAAAACGAACGTTTTTAGGGGGTCAACAAAGTTGACTTTTTATACGTTCAAAATTTGGGAAAACTTCCTTCATGAAAGTTGTAGAGCTCGTCGATACGAGTTCGTGGACATGTGGAACGCAATATTCGGAGTTCGTATGAATAAGTTATGAACTTTTGAAATTTGGGAATTTTCTATAAATATCGAAAAAAAATCAGAAATTTCATTTAAGGACGAAACAATTTCTTTTTGCGGAACAGTCCCCCATTTTCTCCGTTCTCTCTCCTCTCCCACGCGGCCGACCCGACTGACCCGACCCGGACCCATCTTCGTCCTCCGGCGTCTTCCGGCCACGACCCGGCCCTCCTTGTGATCGCCGCAAGCCGCCCAGTCGCCTGGTGCCGCTGCCTTGCACCGCCGTTGCCCCCAGAGCTGGATCGAAGCGACCCCAGGCGGAGTAACCGACCCGACCGGATCTCAGCCGTGCCGGCGTTGCACGGGCCGATCCTCCCCATTTTCGTGATCTCCTCTTCCCCCTGATCATCCCCATATAGGCCTTGCTTGACGATTTGGAGTGTGGAGTGAAAGATCACGAGTTGAAGATTTCGACGTCCCTGATTCAATCTGGAATCTGATCAGACGCACGAGATTAATCCAACTTCAACGCTTGATCTAGGACGATCTAGGCCGAACCAGGCTTAGCTCCAGGTATGAAAGTCGACCACCCTTTCATTTTGAACCAGTTTGTAGTTGGTCACTTTGCCATCTGAGGTGGTTGACCGGCGTTGACCGCCGCGTTGACCGCCCACTGACCACCGCTTGTGGCGGCGCATCAGACCATATTTCGAGTTTTCATTATCTAGGCGATGATCTATGCATCCATACGAGCGTTTTGATATATAACATGGTCATGTTAGAAAAAGTTGATAAATAGTGGATTTACGTTTTGACGTTACTATTTAACGTTTTTACGTTTATCTTCGGTTTACGATCTGTGAAGATCTGACCATCGGTTTTGCTTCAATTTTGGATATGTTGATCGTATGACTGTCCCGGTGACCTTGTGAGGTCACGGGCGAAGATCCGACCGTTGGATCTTCGTATAATTGAGAAATAGTGATTCGGAAGGCGATTCGTGAGAATCTGACCGTCGGATTTTCATATAATTTTGTGGAGATGTTAGTAAAGGCGATTCAGGAAGATCTGACCGTTGGATCTTCGTGATAATTTTGGAGGATGATCCTAAAGGCGATCCGTGAGGATCCGACCGTTGGATCATCATTAAATTCAGATCCGACCGTTGGATCATCGTTTAATTTGAATCTGAGCGTTGGATCGTCGTTTAATTACATATTTGAGTTGTTGGCTAAGTCAAGATCATTATTGGACTAGGTGATTGACGGTTTGAGTTGGTGGACGATTGTGGATCGTATTTTGAGCTGAATTGAAGACGCAGCGGGATTATCGAGGTGAGTAAACCTCACGTGGTTCATATTACGAACCCAATACAATTAATTGCTTTATTTTGTTGCAATCATATGAACTATTGTTGGTGTTACTAGACATTCCTGTGTGAATGTCTGTATATATATTATTACGTGAAATAATATGTATTGTTGGAGTTGTGTTGAGTTATTGTTGAGAAACAATATATTGTGAGAGATATTGAGTTTATTGTTGAGAAACAATATATTGTGAGAGGTGTTGAGTTTTATTGTTGAGGAACAATAAATTGTTGTGATCTGTGGAGATCACTAGGTCACGAGGTGACCATGGCATCTATTAGTGAATCACGCTCTCGTACCGGGCTGGTGGTTATTAATAGTATTAAATCGTAATCACGTCTGTGGCCGGACGAGTGGTTACGTTCAGTTAGAGCTCTAGTCTGTCTGCCAAATGTGGAGTGACCTTATGAGTGAAATTGAGAGTAACTCATAAGTGTCAATATATATATGGTAACCTTATGAGGGAAATTGAGAGTAACTCATAAGGGTCTATATATATATATGAGTCTGTCTACCAAATGTTGGGAAATCTTATGAGCGAATTTGAGAGTAACTCATAAGTGTCTATATATATATATGAGAGTGAGGGATCTTATGAGCTAAATTGAGAGTAACTCATAAGTGTCTACATATATATATGAGAGTGAGTGATCTTATGAGCTAAATTGAGAGTAACTCATAAGTGTCTATATATATATATGAGAGTGAGAAAGTAACGTGGGTTTGTGGTAGTCTTGAAATCTAATAAATCAACAGTTCTTTCTTGTTTACTCATACTGGCTGTAAAAAGCTTACCGGGTTTTGTGTTGTTGCAACTCCCGGTACACTATTCAAATTGTGTAGCGGGTAATCCTACAGGACAGGAGAACCAGGACGGTGATCGTGCGGTTAGAGCAATTGTTAGAGTTTTACAACAATTGTAAGTTGTGAGGTGTGTTATGCTCATTTGAGCTTTATAATATATTGTGAGAGTGAATTGTAATAATGAACTCGAAGTTTCGAGATTTGGTTTTTTTGTAATTGTAATTATTCAGGTTTCGGATTTGAATTTATCATTCAAAATCCGGGGCGTGACAATAATCATAACTATGGAATTACAACCATAATTAATTTCCATATATAGACAAAAAAAAAGCAAAGAAGAAAGCACGTTTTCACAAAAAAAACAAAAAAACAAAAAAAAAATAATACAGTGAGAAAAAGAAAAACAAGCATATCGAACACATGACCACAACCATATATTGAAAGAAAGCCAAAATTAATTGCACTATTCTACATTTGTGAAAGTATCATATTTTCTATTACACTTATCTAATTTTGAAAACATATATATATATATATATATATATATGGAACACAAAGTAGAAGTTGGAAAACAATATATAAACTCAGTTCATGAATTTTGTTCATTGAATCTGAGCATCAAAAATACCAAACAACATAGATTATCTTATAATTCAATTAACTTGGCTCATAATTATAGCCACTATAAGTCACTATTACACTTATCTAAAGCTCTTCGATATGTTTTTGATCTATGCTTTCAGTACTCTCTTCTTTCATGATTTCTACATGGTCACTACAAAACAAAATTTATTGTTAATATTTTATTTATTTCATGATATACTAAATAAATGATGTAGATTATCAATCACATACCTACTAAAGTCTTCTATCTCATTGTAATTATTCAAGATAAACCAATTTGCTTGTTTTGATGCTTCATTCCACAACTCAACCATTACATTTTTTCGAGTTAGATGTACTCTTTGAGCAAAAACAGAAACCCCTTCGTCGGGTTCACTTCCCAATTGGTTTCGTTCTGGTAGATTAAAGGTTGTCTCGACAGCTCGAAGATATATTGAACAAAATACTAATGATTCGTACGAGATATGAGCCTCAGTAATAGAACCTTCAGAGTGTGCTTTGTTGTTCACATAATTTTTATATGTTCTCAATAACCTACGAATTAAAACTAGTTAGTTAGTTTAAAATGGACAGTACGTCCAAACAAATAATATGCATTACCTCTCAATTGGACACATCCAATGGTATCCTATTGGCCCAGCAAGTTTAATCTTGCGTGGCAAATGCATGGCTAAATGGACCGTGATGTCAAAGAAAGCTGGGAGGCAAAATTTATCAGTAAGCTTCGATGGATTTATTCTTCTCCATCTTGGAAGTACTTATAGAAATTTTATTGTATCAAATAGAGAAGTAAATAACAAATATAAGTTGACTAGGATTAGAATCATAATCCAATAAGGAATAGATTAACTAATGAAAGTTGTCTAAGTAATATAATTCAACTAGGAAAGATAAATTTCACCTCGACAAGAAAGTACAAACAATATATGATGAAGTTCTAATATATATTTTCACAAACAATAAACGAAAATTCCTACAAGTCGTCGCCTAATTGGTTTTCGGCGAGGAAGTTCAAGTTGTCACAAAATCATTAAGCACACCCAATAGAAATCGTTGCCTAATTGGTTTTTTGCGAGAAAAGTAAAGTTGTCACATAAACATTAATCGACAACTCACAGAAGCCGTCACCTAATTGGCTTTCAGCGAGGAAGTTCAAGTTGTCACATAAACATTAAGCGACAACCTGTAGAAGTCGTCACATAATTGGTTTTTTGCAAGAAAATTAAAATTGCCACATAAACATTAACCGACAACTCACAGAAGTCGTCGCCTAATCAGTCTTCACTGAGGAAGTTCCAGTTGTCACATAAACATTAACTGACAAACCATAGAATTTGTCGCTCAATTGACCTTTTGTGAGAAAATTAAAATTGTCATATAAAAATTAACCGACAACTCACAAAAGTTGTCGCCTAATTGGTCTTAGGTGAGGAAGTTCCAGTTGCCACATAAACATTAAGTGACAACCTATAAAAATTGTCGCCCAATTGGATTTCAGCGAGGAAGTTAAGGTTATCGCATAAACATTAACCGACATCTAGTAGAAGTCGTCGCTTAATTAGTTTTCAGCAAGGAAATTCAAGTTGCCACATAAACATTAAGCGACAACCCGATAAAGTTATTGCCAAAGTGATTTTTAGCAAGGAAGGTAAGGTTGTCATATAATCATTAACTGACAATTCACAAAAATGGTCACTAAATCAGTATTCAGTGACAGAAATCTAGTTGTCACATAAACATCAAGCGACAATTCACAGAAGTTGTCGCCTAATTAATCTTTTGCGAGGAAGTTAAAGTTGTCACATAAACATTAATTGACAATTGGTAGAAATTGTCACTTAATTGATATTTTGTGAGGAATTGGATGTTGCATAATGTTATATGAGCGACAACTGTCAATTTCTTGCAAATTCCTACTTTATGCGACAAATTGGTTGTCGCCGATGGGATTATGTGCGACAACTGAAATTTCCTCGTATTTGCCAAGCTTTTGCGACGAATTTTAGGTTGTCACAATGAAATTCCTCGCTTTTGCTATTTTCTCTTGTAGTGCCATGAACAAATATCCACAGACCAACTGCCGTCCCCAATGATCAAATAGGTCTTTTATTCAAGGTTGTAATGGGGCCAAGGGTTGAGGTTAAAAGAAAGAAATGATAGGAAAATTCAAAGATCCTAAAGAACTTAATGGAGCATTAGAAGAACATAAGAGATAACAAAATATTGATAATATAATGACAACAAAAAGCTCACGTAGATAACATGACAAAGAAGGCTCTTTCTGAATATATTGTTTTTCACTTAGATTTCACGAACGATACTAGCATAAGACCAAATGAACCCAAGCCATAGGCTCATCTCCATGAACAAATATCCACAGACCAACTGCCGTCCCCAATGATCAAATAGGTCTTTTATTCAAGGTTGTAATGGGGCCAAGGGTTGAGGTTAAAAGAAAGAAATGATAGGCAAATTCAAAGATCCTAAAGAACTTAATGGAGCATTAGAAGAACATAAGAGATAACAAAATCTTGAAACTCCTCACGGTAATCAATCTTCGAACACATGAAGCAAGCAATTTTTTTCAAGGCCATATGTCATCTTCTTGGGCCTTTGCTGTAAAACTAAAGTAAGATTGTACTCAATCTAAGAACACAAAACATAATTAGATTAACATAAGCATAACACTACGATGAACAAAATATAAATCATGTATACCAACTTGAATTAGTCATGATAGATCTTCTCCTCTATCCAATCCTGTATGCAAACTTTTATGGGGCAAAGCTTATGAATAGCGTGGTGATTGATAGAGCAGGGATCTAAGACTTTTATAGGCATCAAGGACTAGGTACCTCCCATAAAGGATTCTTAGTCCTAATTAATGTAGGCCTTTGTCAAACTATTTCATGTACATTTAGGATTACTCTATAATTAAGTAATCAACAATATATACCGTATTCAGTACTGATTATACATAAAGAGGTCATAAAACTTGAATAATCAAAGCATTGTCTAATTACGTATTCTGCAAATAAGGTAGCTAAGTTGTTGTGGTCCATAGTGAACATTGATAAGTCCATATTAATTCTTACAGTCTCCCACTTGAACTATCAATGCTCAAACAACAAGAATGCTACTGCATCAGATATAGTAATTATGAAGTGTACACATAGACAAGCCAAAATCATCAAGCCATCCTTAAACTCAGTCAGTCTATGACTAATCACATTAAACTGCAGGAAATCAAACACTTAACTAAGCATCAGCACCCTGCAATTATAATGCAACAATTCACAGAACACAGGAGCTATTCTTTGTACATGAAAACTCAGATTAAAATCTGTAATGCAAGTAAACCAATGTATGATCCATTCTTAAGGATTCTTAAATTATAGAATCTGTAACTTAAGGCTTCTAGAAGCTTCACACAAATTTCATCAGTCATGTTGTAACTTATCTGCAAAGAACGCTATAATACTGAAATAGCTCATTACTCGAGTAAAATAAATGCAAATAAATTCAACAATGCTAACTAAGTCAGAAATTTGCCTAATACTAAATAGGAACTTCAAAAGGTTAATGTTATTACATCAATAAAATTCAATTAAAGTAAATCCTTACAGCAACAAGTTCTCAAAATTATCAAAGTAGTTTAAGTATATCAGAGTACTCCCACTGTCCAAAAGCATGGAAGAATTTCAGGTACTCTAATAGTCTGCTCATGATTTTCATGATTATGAAATTGCTAAAACTTTGGTGAATGAAGTTAACCAACAGATGTACCAATCTTACAGCTTTTATAGCATTCCCTGAAAAGAATCTACTCCCACTGAACTTTTAATTCAGGTATGCATTCAGTAAAAGGACATAACAAGGCAGATGCAATAAAGTCCAACACTTAAAACTTTGTTTCTACAACACATATGAAGGACTAATTAAGCTGCATGTCCTTGGATTAAATAAATGCAAATGAAAACGCAGTTGGATTGAACGCAAAATATTGAACCATATGACTTAAAGTGTGTCTTTTAAAGGTGAGAACAATTCATGAAAGACAAATGGATTTACATTACCCCTGTCAAAAATAAATTGGTTGTAGACACCCTATAAAGGTCCTTATTAATTGTAGTATATTCAATTTCAATTTCAAGGTACTGCAATTATCAACTAGATAGAAAAGAAGATGAACTGCAAAAAATACACAAAAGGACAAAATTCACTACAACTCTAGTATCTATATCTTGTAATGCAAATTAACTTGTGTAATCTATGCACGAAATGATCTTAATTTCCCAAGGCATTAATAAAGGAGAATAACATAAAGTGAACACAAGACCACATTCGACATAATGAAAAATAATCATAAAGGAAATATCCTTGTAAATATATATATCATTTTATTTGGAACCTAGCTGTTCCATTATACCTCTAAACTTAGTTCATTTAATATTTCCTAAACAGAAAGAAAATTGCCAAAACAGACTATATGTAACAGAAATAACAATACATGTAGGATCATAAGAACTACACAACTTGTGTCCACCCTTAAACAAGTGAATCTAATAAACATGCCAAAAGTAAAAATTCTTTTTATTTCATTTAAGTATTTGCTAAGAGTTTCACTTAGCAACGATATTGATATAAAGATGACCTATCATATGACTCCTAATAATGAGAAAAACTATGATTCATTGTTATCGAATTAATGTGAACAAATACCAAAATATATTTTCTTTGATAAGTAGCACAGTAGCGTTTATCAAAAGATCATTATTTGTAGTAGAGAAGGCAAACTGATAAAAACTTATCTTTAAAACGAGTCAATGTTTAAAGATGACTGCACTTATGGCAGTTGCTTGAGTTACCAAAAATTTGAAGTAGATTTTCATGCAGAGAATGAAAAAGTATATTTAGTCTTGAAAAATCCTTTTCTAAAAGATAGCATGAAATAATGAATGAGTTATATGAAGATCCAGGAACTTAAAGTAGTTAAAATAAATAAAAGACGCCGAATAAATATATATATATATAAGCAACTTGTTTAACACTAAGAATCAGATCTGCAAGAATATTTGAAGATCATGAACAAGCTTCAAAACAAGGCAATACTTTGGCATCCAACATATACAGATAGTATACCAAACACATAATCAAAATTAATACATAATTAGGTAAAACCAGCACATCTTGACTATGTAACTCATCAAGGTATTGTTTGATTACCAAGCAAACGAAAAGCAAATGGTCCTTTTTAATTACGGTTCCATGAATAAACCAAAATAAAATAATGTAACACTCTCCAAAAAGGAACCATGATTGAGCAAAAACCAAACATAAAGTCAACACCATAACTATCCAAGACTTTCAGAAGGATTGATAAACATAGCTACTATAATTGAACCATGTAGAAATAAGCAACTTCAGGGGATAATTACATTCATTCCCCCCTTAAAAGATAAAAGAAAACAGTACCTATTGAGGTATCACAAATCTCTTCCCCTCAAGGTAAAAGAAAGCAGTAGTTATTTATGAAAATTGATAGAAGATTCAGACACTCAACTCTAGTTGCTGCCCCAATTTAACCTCTTAAATAAGAAAGTGGAAAAACTTTATAGAATACTTATTGCTGTAACAAATCATTAACAGTTCCTTAAAATTTACCCTAGTTTGAAAATTGAGAACTAGGCTTTAAAACTGAAGAGCCCCAAGTGCTTCATCGTGCCAGCCTTACCTAGAGTGGCAAAAGGACAATTGACACTACTGAATCACATAACCAAAGATCAAAACTCAACTATAGGTCGGATAGATAATGTCAACACCTAGGGCGGCAAGAAGAACATCTCTAATGACCTCTGAATGTGAATTTTAATTTTGTTATGTGCTAATATTGAATTTAAAAGTTCTGAATGTTTAAACCTCCTATGGGGAGCAAAGACACTGACTTCTTATGTTTAATTATAGTCTTGTACATGGGATTGCTATTGACAATACATTATGTTAAAAGATGTTAATTAATTTGGACCAAAAAGTATGCAGAGTTTTATGTATTTTATTCGAGTTTTATGAATTGTTCACTAATAACTATTTACTGAATTGGGAGAACAAGTAATCAGCTATTTTTTAAGCATATAGTGAATCAAACAATGCAGACAGAAGCATCCAGGATCATAAACTCGATAAAATACAAGGATTAAATCAACACAGTTTGCCAAAATCATGCATGCCTCACCAGGGTCATGAAAAATTACTTAAAACCAAGACAATTCATCATGTAAAGCATGTAGGAAATCATGATTGAACTACGGCAACTATATAGTTTTGCTTAATTTTAAGATAGGTATGGAAACGCACCTGGAAGCAAAATTATCCTGCAACTTGGAAATAGCAACAAAATGAAAGCATACCCGCAGCAATAGGCTTCCTCAACCACGCTTTCAACAATAATTATACACAAATATAGGCGGGAAAAGTAAATTGAAAAAGCGAAAATATTTGTCAGGATAAACATTGTGAAATCGGATTGGTTTTAGTCAAATGAGTTCTTTTCAAAAATTTCTTATTTTCTGAACATAAAAGAATCAATCTTTCGTGCAAACTCATGCATAAGTTTTATTAAGATGCAAACCAAAGCAAAATCAGAAAATAAACTGAAGTTCCAGTTTTGCATAACATGTCTGCTCAGCTGTAGTGCCAAGACTGTGACATACTGAATCACATTCCCAAAACTGAAATAACCAACTGTAGGTTATAAGCTAAGTCAACATGTTTGGAGGCATGAAGAACTTCCTACACCATCTGAAAGTGATTATCCCAGCTTGTAAGGTGCTGATCTCACACCTAAAGATGCATGTTATTTAAACCTCCTGTGGGAGCAAGAACTACAATCTTTAGGCAATAAAATCACAAGTCTTCTGATCCTTTCTATAGAGTTATAAAAACTTTTAACATGTAATTGCTAGGGCAATATTGAATGTTAATTAAAATTTTAGATAACTTAGATCAGAACAAGTTTTAAGTGTCTTATGTCGAAATCTTTCAGAGTTTTACACAAAAACTTAAGGAATTGTGTAGTTTTGCTTAGTGAAAAAGGGAGTACTTAATCCACACAGCCACCAAAACACACAAAACAAAACCAGATAAGCAAACAATATTCATAGAATTCGACTAACACCTGCAGCAGTTTCATATAGGCCTCAAGGCTATGGAATTTAGATTTGCAGTAGTAAATTGATAAAATATAAAGCATATATGAAACTCATGTAAAGATCAAGTTGAACACCATGTTTACTAAAACTGAATAATGTTTGCATCAAAAACATCTAGTTTGGTCAATTTGAAGGTATAAAACGGTTTGCATAAGTGTCAGTAGTAAAACCTTTAAGCCAAAGAAAAAAAAAATTCAATATAGAACCCACAAAGAAAATAAAAATTTCTAATTTCTCAGGAGAAAGGCAATCTACGGCTTAAAGATTAATTACATGCTGGGAGAAAGCATCCCAATTGGCAAAATACATTTATCAAGCTTCAGTGAAGAATTTACTGAAGAACTCCGACTTTTCAAGGTTTTTAAAATTTGCCACAAAATATCAGACTAAAATTCACAAAACATACCTCAATCGAGTTGCAAAAGTATCTAAAACAAAACCCATAAAACGATTAACGATTTTGACAAAACAAATTGCAAAACCCTCTGTTCTCTTTTGTACTTCGTGCGCCAGAGAAAGAACGCCCAGAAAGAAAGAACTTTTTTTTTTTTTTAAGACCAAAGGTTTTTGGGTTTTGATTAAAAACCTGGTTTGACCCATTAAAGACGGGTCGACCCTCTACAATTTTGTTTTCAAATAATCTGCAGCACCTTTTTTTTTTTTTTTTTTTTTTAAACACATGCTTTTCTTCCTCTTTTAAGATCAATCGGTCCAAAACATTTTGATTCTTAATTGAGCACAAAAGGCTCTGATACCAAATGTAAAACTAAAGTAAGATTGTACTCAATCTAAGAACACAAAACATAATTAGATTAACATAAGCATAACACTACGATGAACAAAATATAAATCATGTATACCAACTTGAATTAGTCATGATAGATCTTCTCCTCTATCCAATCCTGTATGCAAACTTTTATGGGGCAAAGCTTATGAATAGTGTGGTGATTGATAGAGCAGGGATCTAAGACTTTTATAGGCATCAAGGACTAGGTACCTCCCATAAAGGATTCTTAGTCCTAATTAATGTAGGCCTTTGTCAAACTATTTCATGTACATTTAGGATTACTCTATAATTAAGTAATCAACAATATATACCGTATTCAGTACTGATTATACATAAAGAGGTCATAAAACTTGAATAATCAAAGCATTGTCTAATTACGTATTCTGCAAATAAGGTAGCTAAGTTGTTGTGGTCCAATCTGTCACGCCCCTGATTTTTAACAAAAATAAAAATCGATATATATAATCCCATAATTATACATGCGTGAACGTTCAGTCATCAATACAAATACCTGGAACATCTTTCCCTTAAACAAATATATACTGATGCCCTGAACCAATCCAAGTTAATATACACTCGCTCCACAGAGTTATATATTACACAAATTTACGAATTAAATTGTCATCACAAAATAAAACGTAAATGCTCCTCAGAGCTTACTACATAGCGGAAGTCATGCACTGGCAAAGCCAACAAAATTTGCTTCCTACCCGTTCTGCTGCCAACAAGCTACCTCAGCTTGTCACACCCCGAATTCTGAATTTAAGTAATTCATATTCGAAGCATGAACCTCAAATACCCTGTTTATAATCTCAGAATTTTTTTCTCAAAATCAACTGCACATTACACCTCTCAATAATTACATAAACCAAATCCTCAAGCTACTTATTACAGTACACTCTCACCAAAACAAATTATAAAGCTCAAGAGAGCACAATTCTCCTCACAAAACAAATGCTATAAATCTAATACTAATACTCTAAACCGCACGATCACTGCCCTGATTCTCCTGACCTGTAAGACTACCCGCTACACAATTTGAATAGTGTACCGGGAGTTGCAACAACACAAAACCCGGTGAGCTTTTGACAGCCCGTATGAGTAAACAAGAAAGAACTGTTGATTTATTCAATTATATTTATTATAACTCAAGTAAACAATCAACACAGTCACACGGTAACTCCAAAAATCACATAAACATAAAAGCAAGTATATTCTCGATACTCTCTTTTAAAACTCAACATTTGACTGATCACAACCAACAAATATTGCAACATTAATATGTGAAATAACATTATAGCAAAGCATGCTTGATTCTCTTTTCACTAACACCTTCACATATTAACAATATATCACAAATAGATATTTGATCAAAATAATATAAGTACACTTTTCTTTTTAGTGAATTTTCGGATTAACTGGTAACAAATCATAAATACAAGTGCTAGGGTCCAACGTACTATACCCAAAGCACGAGTAAGCCAGGTTGACTGGTAACAAATCATAAATCCACGTACTAGGGTCCAACGTACTATACCCAAAGTACGGGAAAGCCGCAGCATACTAGGGTCCAACGTACTATACCCAAGTATGTATACTCAAAGTAAGCAACCTTCCTAAGAGTATAATAGTGCACTATCTGTAGGGACTAGGGCCCAAGGCTAACTTCCACATATCACCAAAACACATTTACCAGTAATTCACTTAAGCACGGGGTAGTAGATAACACCCGACTTCACAATTGTACTTCTCAGACATAATCAAAATCACCAAAATACAATCTTTATGATTTATAGATCGTATATATGTATATGTACACCCACATAAAGAGACATATTATTTCAAGACAAATCTTTATTTCTTAAAATAATTTCCACATATTCACCATTGGGCATATAAAATAGCTTTCACACCACATGATCAACATTTCATTATTCAACAATTAAATGCGAGATTAATAGCTTGAATAATATCCAATTCATTCTCAATTATTTCATCACACCAATCACACGTCAACCAATATATATATTCCACGTAAATATATATATACGTAATCATCCGCTCAGGGATGACCACTAATACCAACTATAGTTCAAGCATAAAAACCGTGAAATTCATTTGTATAATAAAATCATTTTACTTACCTATGGACCGTAGTTGATCAAGTCCATATGATTGAAAACAAATATTTATTCCACAAATATTTTCACACAATTGCGACAAAAATAAAGTAATTAAATTTATTCGGTTCGTAATATGAACCACGTGAGGTTTACTCACCTCTAATCCAGCTGCGTCTTCTTAACAGCTAAAACAACAATTTTCCCGAATTGTCCGCCAAATCAATCCGTCGATAACCTAATCCAATAATGATCTTAACTTAGCCAACAACTCATAAATGTAATTAAACGACGATCCAACGGTCAGATTCAAATTAAACGATGATCCAACGGTCGGATCTTCGCCCGTGACCTCACAAAGTCACCGGGACAGTCATACGATCAACATATTAAAATTTGAAGTAAAACCGATGGTCTGATCTTCGCAGATCGTAAACCGAAGATAAAACGTAAAAACCGTAAATAGTAACGTAAAAACGTAAATCCACTATTTATCAACTTTTTCTAACATGACCAAGTTATATATCAAAACGCTCGTATGGATGCATAGATCATCGCCTAGATAATGAAAACTCGAAATATGGTCTGATACGCCGCCACAAGCGGTGGTCAGTGGGCGGTCAACGCGGCGGTCAACGCGGCGGTCAACGCCGGTCAACCACCTCCGATGGCAAAGTGACCAACTACAAACTGGTTCAAAATGAAAGGGTGATCGACTTCCATACCTGGAGCTAAGTCTGGTTTGGCCTAGATCGTCCTAGATCAAGCTTTGAAGTTTGGATTAATCTGGTGCGTCTGATTTGATCAGATTGAATCTGGGACGTTGAAAAAGTCAAACCATGATCTAGCGTTCTATACACAAAATCGTGATGAAAGGCTTACATGGGGATGATCAGCATGAGGAGGAGATCACGAAAATGGGAAGGATCGGCCGAGGGGATGCCGGAAAATTGGTTTTCCGGTCGGGTCACCGATCGGAACTGTGGCTCCTTCGATCCAGCTTTCGGGGTAGCGGCGGAGCAAAGCGACACCAGAGGGAGGCTCGTCGTGTGCCGGCGATCTCAGGGGAGCCCGGGTCCGGGGACGGAGGAGGCCGGAGGCGCCGTTTTCGGCCGGGTCGGGTCGACTAAGACCCGTCGGGTCTGAGGGTCGAAGGAAGAGAGAGAACGGAGAGAGCTGGGGGACTGTTCAGCAAAAATGAGATTTTTTCGTCCTTAATGAAAAATTCTGATTTTTCTGCTATTTATAGAAAAATCTCAATTTTCAAATATTCATATCTTATTCATACGAACTTCGAATATTGCGTTCCATATATGTACGAGATCGTATCGACGAGCTCTACAACTTTCATGAAGGAAGTTTTCCCAAATTCCATACGTATAAAAAGTCAATTTCCATGAGCCCCTAAATAACGTTCGTTTTCGAAAATAAAATCGTTCGAACTAATTCCACAACTTTTCCAAGCTTCGTACTCGCTCCTACTATCGTGAAATCATTTCTAAAAATCCATGGAATTTAATTTGGATTTTCGGGGTATTACACAGCTTCAGCCACGATTTTCCTGACCTGCAGGATTAACCCCTACACCGTTTGAATGGTGCACCGGGGTTGCCAAACAACAAACCCGGTAAGCTTCTGCAAGCCCGTATGAGTAACTCATGAACATCAATCAACGACTCACATCAATCTACTTAAGGAACTCATGCAACCATGATTCCTTCTAACATTCCATATCCTTTCCACAGAAAAGACAACATGAGTCACCGCCGTGACAATGTTCTATTTGCTAACTTAACCATCAAGTAGCAAGTCAAGCCTCATCTAGACAATTAAAGAAGAATACCATCGGAACTCTCCTTTAAAACTACATACCTATGAGTCTCCAGCAACCTCGACCGTTACTCCCATAAGCTATCATGACAGACAGACTAGAGCTCTATTGAAATCGTAATCACTCGTCCTACCAAGGACGTGATTACCAATTTCCTGCCTTGGTCACCATCTGCGACCTGTCACCATCTGTGACATATGATTTCAGACCCCGTCTGATCATGAAATCAAACATCAAGGTCGCCATCTGCAACCTGTCACCATCTGTGACATATGACCTTCAGACCCCGTCCGGTCTCAAAGTCGAACGTTAAGTAAGTCACACCTGACCTAAAACGTTACTAACATCTAATCTCGGCTTTCCTTATCCCTGCTCACCATCTGTGACTCTTGGTACAAAGACCAATACATTTAAATGAGTCACGCTTGACTCACAAATGTAACATCAAACATCAATACATTTCAACAATAGAAAACATCTTTTTCCACAATATTGTTTCCATGAAAAGTCACATTCAACAATAGTATAAGCATCATCATGCATATTATTCATCAAATACCATCCACAAGAATATATATATTTCACGTAAATATATATATACGTAGTCATTCGCTCAGGAATGGCTACTAATACCAACTATAGTTTGCAGTTAAATAATTAACGCCAAAACAATAATGGTACTTCTGTTCATAAAGATCCTTGTGAGATTTACTCACCTTGAATTCCCGCTGTGTCTTCAACCAAGAACAAAGTGGCCAATCCGCCAATTAACCGTCCAAATACTTCGTCAAGTACCTAATCACAACGGTATCCACTTAGTAACAATTCACATTTGATTTAAATCCGAAACCCCTGTTTTGGACTAAAATCCCCAAAGTGGCGCCAATCGAGGCAAAACCACATCCGAGACCTTCCAAAGTCTCCGGAATACGCCCACGATCGATATGACCCAAACACAAGTCGATCGGACGCTCGAATCCTCACGGATCGAATAAATTCATCGATATGAAACGATAAAAATCATAACAAATTCATTCGAACTCCAAAACTTGCATATTATATATCGAAACGCTCGTATCAACAAGTAGAAGACATATAATACCAGAAACTGTCTCATACATGGCCGGAACACCGCCGGAACGCCGCCACAGACGGAGGCGCACCGCCGCCGGCCAAAACTCAATATTTCACAAAACTCTCAACATCAAAAAGCTTCATCTAAGCATGCTTGTGACATCTCATAACTAGCTCGAAGTCAGAAAACAACCATAAGGGATCGAAAACTACCTCACAAGCCGTGAACAGTAATCCAAACTGAGTTGAACCGATTTCCACGTAAATCGATCGAAACAAACACCATAGATCGATCAAGGAGGCTGCTCTGAGCTCCCCAAGCTTGGCCCGAAGCCTCACCGACGTCGAAGCTGCGTTTTCCGGTCGGGTTGAAAAACCACGAACTGCACCGCCTTCCTGCGCTTCTTCCACCGAAAATCGCCGTTCGAGGCCACCACAGAGACGACCGGAGCAAGGAGGCGAATCGATCTGTGCAGGTTTCGCCGGTAGAGGTCGCCGGAGAATGGAGTTCCGGCCGGGTCGGAACACCGGGTTCGGGTCGGGTCAGCAGGATATTTTCGTTTCTGAAGAGGCCGACCGAGAGAGAAGAAAGAGAGAGGAGAGGACTTCCGGAAAAGGAAATGGAATTTATGAAAATAATTTATGATTTTCCTCTATTTATACTAAAACGGAAACTTCTTCCGCTAGCCATAACTCTCTCATACGAACTCCGATTCATGCGTTCCGCATGTCCACGAACTCGTATCGACGCGCTCTACAACTTTCGTGAAGGAAGTTTCCCAAGAATCCCAACGTACAAAAAGTCAAACTTCACACGATCCCCTAAACTGTGAAATTCAAATAATTATACGGACGAAAACCATTCCACTTCACATACAATCTACGAATAAAGCACAATAACAATTATTCGTACAACTGGTCCATTATTAATTACCAAAATTAAATAACAGAAATCCAGGTCATCACATCCATAGTGAACATTGATAAGTCCATATTAATTCTTACATTTGCTTCATTCTAAACCTTTCTTCTAACACTTGTGAAATAGGACAAAAGCCAAATTTTCTTGAACAGGCCTTCAACTCAAAATAAACTCCTTATTCACAAAGAGGGACTAAAATCCATACACACTTTCTTTTTTTTTTTGTTTTGCCGTATACTTATTTTTTTCTTCATATTTTTTTCTTTTTCGGCATATATATATATATATATATATATTTTTTTTTTTGGACAAGTCTTACCCCCACACTTGCTTACAAAAGTACCCTGAACATAAGTATCTCTCTAAAGTTTGCTCCACTAATTCCTTAGGATAGGGTAAGGATAAATCTATACTAAGCTCAGGATTAAGGAATTTGTGGGTGATGAAAGAAAAAAGCTCAATATAGGCTCAAGGGGGTTTATCTAGGGGTTGCACAAATTGTGTGCATAAAAAAAAAAGGACATAGGTTAATTTGGCTATGGTGATAAATCCTAGTGCCTTTATCCCTTCAGAGGTTCAAGCATTAGATTGGCAAAAAGTTTCGATAGGCATGAAAGACAAGTTCTAGCATTCTCTAGTCACATTAAAAGTTGCGGTCAATATGCATAGTCAAGATGAAACGACATGTGAAATCAACAATCCCTCGTCAAGAAAATAGGATAATCTAATGTAAAGTCACTCAGAAAAGAAAAACACATATACAGGATCAAACGCACACAAGGGTTAAAATTAAGTTTAACTTGTCCTAGCATGCATCAATCAATTCTCAAGTATCACACTAGCCTAACCATCAATGCACATAAGTCAAGCACAATAATCATAAAAATCCATTAACAATTACTTGAAATCAAGAATCTAACACATGTTTGCCATCATTTTGTGACCATAATAAATTTCCGAAAAGTTCAGACTCATCATAGTGTTTGGAAGAACCCTAAAGACTCAACATAAAATAAAGGGAAAATTTCATGAATGGTACCCGAAGTAAGGCCCACTATGCATTTCAGTACACCAAGTTTCAAAACATAAACTTTGGTACCTAAGGTTTCAAAAAAGACCTAATATACATACACGACGTGAATGACGCTGTTAGTTTTGTGCCAGCTGTCGTATTTCAAGGGGTAAAAAGGTCTCTTCAATTGTTTTACTCTGAGCACCCAGGTCTCTCTCTTCTCTTATTATGGGCACCTAGCTCTCTCTCTCTCTCTCAACCCGCCCTGCAGACCTCGTACTCGCTGTGAAGAGGCGAAGAAAAATTTGGATGAAACCCCGACCAAGCTCCTCTAAACGCACCTACCCCATCGCTTACAATCATTCCAACTCCACCACTATGGTTGGTTTTCATTCCGAAAGGCGCCATCTCTATCTATATTTACCTCTGACCTCTTTCTCTTACCCCAGAAAGAGATTGAGGTGAGATTGCATTAGCTTGTCTATACTTAACATACAATATTGAGGTGAGATGTTCGGGATTATCAAGGAAGAGCAGATCTGAGATCGCCGCCGGGGCAATAAGAGATGGCCCAGCCCAAATACTCATCGCAATTGAAGGACCCGAGGAGGGACGACAAAAACAAGTGCGGATTTCGGGTCGTAGACCATAAACAAGGTCCCCATGGCTCCCTTGGTTGTCGAGGTCGAGCTTTGGTGAAAAATTCGACGGTGATTGAGGGTAGGATTGGGAATAGGGGCTGTAATCGGAGGTTGCGAAAGGCGGTGCAGAGGCGTGGTGATCGGTGGCGGTGATCGGTGACAACAAAAAGGAGGAAAAGAGATCCAGGCGGAAGCCAGAGAGATATTCCTCAAGGTCAAGTCATGACAACAGTGATGGATATGAGAGTGGCTATGAAGGAGAAAAGAAGAGGAAGAAGCGAAGCCACAAAAGGCATAGGGGTCATGATTCTAGATCAGAATCTGGTGCTTCTGATTCTTCAAGTGATGACAAAAAGCATAGGCCTCTTGAATCCGTACTTCTCATCTGAGGCCACTGCTAGTTTGGGGTAGCAGAGTCGTTTAGAAGGAAAGAGAGGAGTATGAGAAGAGAGAGAGGAAACCCATTGAGAAATGAAAAACCAATTTTGCCCTTCACTATGTGCGTAATGGCATGCAGACTGACGGAGTCATTGACGTCGTGTACATATATTGGGTCGGTTTTGAAACCTCAGGTACCAAAGTTTATGTTTTGGAACTTGGTGTACCGAAATGCATAGTGAGCCATACTTTGGGTACCATTCATGAAATTTTCCCGAAAATAAACCTAAGAACTAGACTCTTTTTTTTTTTTTTTTTTTTTTTTGAAAATAACAAAAAGTTCAAATTCCTTCCCCCCACACTTAAACTAAACATTTTCCTCAATGTTTGATCTAGATATAATCATGCAACAATATAGTTAAGTATAGAAGGAAACAGGAAATTAAACACAACAAAAACAAATGTAGTTAAGAAGAGTAGAGAATGCTCCCTCTTGTAGACCTCCCAATGCTAATGATCTTTGGATATCAACCTCAAGGCTATAAGCCTGGAACTTCTAGTGTAAGTGACATGCCAAATGCGCTCCAAAGATACTCCAATAATGCTCAAAGTCAATAGGAAACATCACTTTTCAAAAACTAATTTCAGCTAAAACCTTGCAGCAGCCCTACTTTCGAGGTTCATAGCTCATCCAGTAAGAACCGGAATCCAAAGGTTCCACTTGGAGATGAATGTTCATAGTCAGGGCTTTCCATACATATACGGCACGTATTCCAACTCCAAGGGATGCAGGAACTAGAGACCTGCAAAGTTAGCAAAAAAATTACAGAAAACTGGCAAAATACTGACAGAATGACCTTCGTCCATTCAAACCTGAATACAGGAAGCTACAGGGGTCACATTCAGAAACCCTTTGGTAGAAATGAAGTAGACATCCGGGGATTCAAATTCATATAAGTTTTGTCTCATTTGGACCCCTGGAAGTATCCCCTGTTTTGCACTTTATGTGGCTCTGATGCCCAATTTTCTGCTTTTCTGTTCCGACCCTCCTGTACTCAACTGGAAACTGCAGACGCTGTGAAACTTGAAATTTGGATCTGCCAAATCCATTAGAAAATAGACATCTGAGGCTTTTGATCCATATATAGTACGTCTGTTGGTTCCAAAGGAGCTGTGAACGACAGCTGTTCAAAGTGGACTGAAATCTGGGCGTCAGAAAAACTGGTTTGATAAAAAGTGGTTCCTCTAAATCTTTCTCAAACTATGAGAACTGCACACACACACAAAAACATAAAACCGAACAAAACAAGAAGCAAAGAAAGAGATGAAAAGAATACAGAAAACATCCCTTAGAAAAATACCGCAATCTTTCTCCTTCATTCATTGGGTTGCCTCCCGAGAAGCGCTTGGTTTAACGTCCTCAGCCTGACGGCCGAGCCAATTCTTCAAGAGTAATCAGGAGGTTTCGGTCTTGGTTCCATGAGATGATTGACCTTTTTCAAAGATGCTAGGTGATCCCTTTTAAGCAACTTGTGCTCCTTGGTAACAATGGAAAGATAGGATTTCAACTTTCTCGTTTTCTTTCTCTTCTTCCATTTTCTCGTTCTCTTCTTATGTCCCACAAGCACGGCCAAAAGAATCTTCTTATCAGAATTGGGATATTCACCTATCACCATCTCCACATGATCAACAAACTCAAGAGTTTCTTGTATGGAGGGAACAAATGTAAAGCTCGAATGGGGCAAGTAATGGTCAGGTGGTCGGGCATGTGATAGAATTAGAGGCCCGTCTATAGGAGATTTGCTGGACTCCTCTTCTAAGCAATCCTCCATGTCATCCTTGTATTCTTGATCTTTATGAGCTATGATGATTGCTTCCGGCACTTGGTACTCATCTGTCAAGGACTCTTCAATATCACTATCTTCATATGCTTCAAGCTCGGTTGTATAGTGTAACACATAATCCTCACACGTCCCAACCTCAAGTTTCTTTTCATAGGGCTCATCCAAATTTGTATCCTCATCCTCATACAAAATTGACTCATGGAATACATTATGAGGTCGAGGTAAGGCCGTGACTTCAAGGGACTTCCCTAAAGTTGTAGTAGGTGTAGGAGGGCACTCCATAAGTACCTTGGCCTCCAAAGGCTCATTAGCTTCTACCCAATCTTCTTCCTCACTCGTCAACACCTCATGATATGACTCTTGAACCCAACATTGTGTTTCCCGCTCCTCTGTTTCTTGGTTCAAAGAATTAATAATTTGCTAGATATGTTGCTCAATATTCTCCACGGCTTTGTCCATATTCCTTGATGATTCTTCCGCACTTTTCGCAACTGCTTGTACAATTGCCTCAAGGGAGGGCTTCATTGGATCAACCAAGAGGACTGGTACTTGATCTTGGTATGACGGCCACATGAATGAATCAATATTGTGATGATAAGGATCATACATAGGGACTTGATAAGGCTGCCATGAGTTGAACGCTTCCGGATTCCATGAAGAGTTAGCATTAGTCCAACCATTGTTGTAAATGCTTGAGTTGGGATCCTCCCACATTATAGTAGCTTGCTCGAAACAACCTTGGTATTGCAGTCCGCAAACAAAACAAAACAAAAACTAAGTTAGTATATGTTGCGTCCCGAACCTAAATTTATCGGTTTACTAGTCATTTGGACGGTAAACGACAATTACTTTCACTTTTTACTCTGTTTCGATACTTTTAGTGGCCCTAAAAGTTGACTTTTTGTTCGGGTCAAAATTTGAGAAAATGTTCTTCATGAAAGTTGTAGAGGACGTTAAACCGAGCGCGTGCATATGTGGTACGTAAAAATCGGAGTTCGTATGTGAAAGTTATAAGCGAAATACTAAAGTTACTGTTCATGTGGTAAGTTTCTATAAATAGCCAAGTTACTGTGGTAAGTTTCCATTTTTGGAAAACTTACCCAGCTTTTCTCTCTCCTCTCCCCCGATCCTTTCTCTTCTTCGGCTCGATTTCTTCTTCCTCCGATTTCTTCCTCCTCCGGCCACCCCACGATGGAATCCGGGCACCGGCAAGCTCGCCTCTTCATCCTTGTCACACCTGTGGTGGTGTTTTGCGGTGACTCGACAGTGGAGCTTGGAATTGAGCCGTGAAGTTCACTGTAACAGTTTGGGAGTTCTGTCGATTTTCGGCTATTCCGGCCGCCTCTGGCCACCAAACCGGCGTCGAAGGTGGGGTTTTCGTCAAGGATCATTTTCCCCCTAGCCTCGAGCCACGAGTCGCAGTGGAGAGGGAGAATTGATCAAAACCCGATCCTAGGGTTCTTGGAATTTCTGGAAATTTTTGCACCGGCCTGTTTCGACTGTTTAAAGGTAAAATTGGGATGTCTTGTAGTTGAGAAAAATGATCAGTGTGTTGAGTAGGTGCTGCTATCAAATTTTGGTGTCCATTGGAGTTGGTGGCAGTGGCGGCGGCGCCGCCACTGTGGGCGGCTGTAGCGGCGGCTAGGGTAGCTTTTTAATTTCAATTTCTGGCTAGTTAAATTCTATAATTATCATAGAGCTTGTAGGTGAAGTTTGGTGAATTTTGGAGGAGTTTGGAATTATTTGTGAATTTCCGAAGTTTGAAGTTTTTTTTTTTTGATCAAATAAGAACTTCATTAATAATGAACTGCTTACAACGAGTTTTTGGCGACATCTCTGACTCAGAAATGGCCACTAGACTTCTCACTGGAAACCTATATACTGACTCTAAACTTGCACTACAACTGTATGACAAAGACAACAAGCGCAGGAGCAGTAAATCCTTGACATCTCACCTCTCGTCCAGCCAGTAAGAACTCTAAAACTAGACAACTCACTTGTGTCGACACTAACTCACCAACCAGAGTCCTCCTGACCAGCTTTTGATCGACCAAGTCAACACTCGTTGTGACCTAAACTCGACCAAAAGGATTGTCGGACATTCAAACCTGGGACTAAAACACCAACACCAACACCATCACCTCCCTATTGTCAACACCATCCATCCACCACTGCTCCAAAACGCCAACTCCTCCAACCCAATCCCAGACAGGAAGGACCCACTAGAAGGCCAAGGATGATTGTCTATGCCAGACTTTTCGCCACTGCTGCTGACCCAACTCCAGAACAGGAACGACCCCCAAGACTGCGAAAAGAAAATTGTCTCTGCCACACCTTTAGTAGCGACATATTACCAACAATAAAATAAAACCAAACCCTAAACTAACAAACAAACCAAAAAACAAACCCTAAATTAAAACTGGAACAAAAAACTAGAGAGCCCAGTCCTGGCCCAAAAAGATGGACCAAACCCGAGCTTTGACCCAGGAGAGAGGACGACCCCAAGAAGCCTGCCATGCCTCGCATCCCCGCCCCAACCTCTGTCGCCAGACCACCGCACCACACCGCATTTGCAGGACCGTCGACTTGAACCCACTGCCTTTCCAGACGAACCATGAATAATCACCGCCCCAAGCAGACGAACCCAATCCCAGGCCGGATCCAAGGGTTCCAACCCAGAACGGATTGATCCGATTGGCAGAAAGCTGTACCTCCAAGCCATGCCACCACTGACCAACCTCCGAACGGTACGACAACATGCCACCACAAGCATGTCACCGTCAGACCTCCGATCCCCCAACACCGAACTAGTCCGCCGCTGAAACCATCGAATGGTGAAACCAAGCCTGAGAACTACTGTGATCTCCTCCTTCCCCATTGCAGCAACTGCTACCTCGACCCACACTCTGTCAACTAAAGCCCGTCCGACAGGGATGGAACGCGAGAGAGAGAGAGTTTTTATGGTTAGGTCTAGAATCAATCCTAAACTATTTTGCCAAGAAGTTTGAAGTTTTGTGATTGAATTGTGGGAAATCCGGCCGTCGGATTTCCCTCGTTTTCATTGTGGAATATGTAAATTGAGGAATTGGTGTTGTGGAAGAGATTTGGGTTGAATTTGAGAAGTAATGGAGATAGGGATTTTCGGGTTTCGTTTAGGTTCGTAATTATTTTATCGGATTGTCGTTTACGGAAATATAATTGTGTACAGGGCAATGTTGCGAGCTACGGCTAAATGAAGGAACTCGTTTGCGTGGTCGCCCAATAGTACTGTGAGTGGACTTTTGTTTTTAAATAATGATGCATGCATTTATTTCTTAAAGTTTGCTCTATTTAATTATCATATTACATTTCGAGCATATGATTTAATTTCGGAGATTGATTTCACTTTATCTCATATAGTTTCTTTTGATAATGATTTGTTTCCGAAGTTGGTTATGATTTATAATCCTATTTGATGAATTATTTATTTCCGAGGTGATTTCCGGAATTATACTATTTATATTATGTTTCTATTCGTCGATTTGAGATTTTATAAGAGATTTTCCAAATGAGATTTCGATGGAATTATTTCTGGTTTATTTATCGACTTGCACTTTTGGCATTGGGAATGCCTCGATGATGATTTTGGAATTAGTTTTGTTTCGAATTATGGAGATACTCTTGGCATGTGGGATACGTCATTGGAAATTCATTTGCGAGAGTTGGGGAAGCCTTATGTATTTATGGATTTTTGGTTATCGGATTTCCCTTTTGCTATATTGTGGGTGACTATTATCATTGCTAGCATTGATCTTCCGCCTTTGTGGCGAGGTGATGGGATCACCGAAGCCCGTCCGCCTTTGTGGCGCTGGTTACTGTCTTTGTGACAGTAATGCTGAAGCCCAGTATCCTAATCGCTACACATAGTGGCGTGTGGGTATATAACGGGAGTATATGGGAGTACTTTAGCCTGGGAGACTATCACCCGAGCCTGAGTGGCTTATTCGTATGGCTATCATCTTCCCCTACTCATTATATTATTGTTGGGCTAGCGAGGTCTAGTCTGATTCCCTTAACCAGCGGGGCTGGTCTTATTTTCATGAGTATCAGAGTTCTTTCCTCTTTGCTTTGTTGTGGCTAGCAAGGCTAGTCGGTTTTCTTGAGCTGAACTAAAATTGTTGTGTTTCTTTAAATTGTTGCATGCATCGGGTTTTTAAAGAGATAAAAGTGGGAAAGTATGAAATCTTTTTCTTTTTAAATTGTTTATTTTTGTCCACTCACGCTAACGTTGTTCGTCTACTTTCCCCTGGGCCTTTCGGTTTCTAATGCCCAGTTTGCAGGCGAATTAGTGGAGGTCGGGCGTACATGACATTTGAGGCATAGTTGTCACTACTTCCGCAGTGTAGGATCCCTTGATCCTTTACTCTTCTTTTTATATCCTTGTGTATAGTAGTATTGCTCTGATAACCTTTGAGATTAGTATTGTTGAGTTTTGTGTTTTGTGAAAGTGGAGTTGTTGGTAATTGGGAGCAGGGTGGCTCCACGAGTATAAGATTGGTTTGCTTGAAGTGTTTTTGTGTGTTTTACAGGTTTTTGGGTAGTCCATTTTAGGGGTGACTCTGCCGAATTTTTGGTAGAGCTATCCCTAAGGTGGGCCCCACAGGGCCACCTCGGATTTCAAGGTGAAATTCGGGGCGGGTCCTGTCAGTATATTACAAAATTGAAAAACACAAAAACAAAACAGATTAGCAATTAAGGTAAACAATCCCCGGCAACGGCGCCAAAAATTGATAGCTAAATTTATAAGCTATTGAAGAAATCAATACAAAATCATGTACATTTATGAGCTTATCACCATCCCAGAACGACATGTGTTTTGGAAGGTTTTGCTGATATTGGGTATCTTTCTGACCCACACAAAGGTCAATCCCAAATTGGTTAAGTGTTCACCATGGGTAAAGACCGTGATATCTTGGAGGTCTATAGAACAGACCCTAATCGTTATATCTTCGAACAATGCAGAGATCATTGCTCTTCACGAAGTGGTTCATGAATGTATATGGATTGGATCCATAATTACGCATGTTTCAAAAATTGTGATTTGAAGTCTACCACAGATGAGCCTACGAGCATTTAGGATAATGCTGCTTGTTTTGAACAAATGAAGCAAGGCTACGTCAAAAGCGACAACACCAAGGATAATCAGCAACAACAAACTCTCCTCAAGATCAAAGTGAACTAGGTTTAATCTGAGGACAGTGTGGCAGGCTTGCTCACTAAGTCATTGCCTAAATTCCACTTTTGAGGAATATGTTGGTAGCATCATTTGCGGAAGTTATCCGAACTCCCATGACCGTAGTCATCAGGGGGAGATGCAGACATCAGGGGGGAGATGTCTACATGTATGGTCTCGAAACGTGAAGGGTGTGTTGTGCTCTTTTTCCCCTTCGACCGAAGTTATTTTTGTCCCACAGGGTTTTTGTTACTCAACAAGGTTTTTAACTAGGCAACGAGAGAAGCACCATGTTTGGGCGACACAAGGGGGAGTGTTTAAGTAAATCCAAATTGTGTCTGGCTCAAACTCTAGATTACTTGACCTAGTGTTAATAGGGTTATTAACTAGAGATAATCTCGGAGAATCTTAGAGATATCCATTCAATGTATGATTACATTTCCTTGTACGATTCAGATTTTATGCATTGTAATCCTCTATATAAAGAGACCCCTATTATCAATGAGAATACACAGCAATTTTCTCTCAATTCCTGTTTCTCTAAAACAAAGTTGTTATAATTTCTGCTTTTATATTCAATACATGTGGTTGAGATGCATTTGTCCCTCACAGTCCCCTAAAACTGTCCCTCAAGTGAGCAAATACACACACACTCACACTGAAGACCCAGCGAGACTAGCCTCGGATACTAGAAAATTATGAAAGGTAGTAAAGAGCCAATATGTTCCTTCACGTATACCGGTTTGATCCTGATTAGTGAAGTAGCAGGATCCAAGTCAACAAAGGAAATTACTTGGCTAACCAGACCTGGTTAGCTTAAGCTGACCTCAGCCAATAAAAGATTGACACATGGCCATTTAAAATATTATTTATACATATTAAGAAGAGAAAAATGCACCATCAGTGCCTCAACTCTTGTGCACCGGCCAAGTTGATACCCAGACTCTCAGTGCTACCAATGTGATACCTGAACCTATATTTCGCTATCGATGAGATACTTCTGTCAGATTTTGCTAACGGCTCTGTTAAAAAAGTCACGTGCCATGCACGTGGGCTAAAAAATGTCATGAAATGACTTAAATGACCCCATAATTTTTTGAGAAAAATGCACCATCAGTGCCTCAACTTTTGTGCACTGGCCAAGTTGATACCCAGACTCTCAGTGCTACCAATGTGATACATGAACCCATATTTTGCTATCGAATAGGTACTTCTGTCAGATTTCGCTAACGGCTCAGTTAAAAAGTCACATGCCAAGCATGTGGGCCCCCCAAAAAAGGGCAAATGACCTGAATGACCCTTTGCTTCTCCCAGCAACTGACTTCCCTCCAAAATTCATTTTCCATACAACTTTCCCTCCAAATTAACTTTAGTAACATAATATCACATCAGTCCATTTTCCAGTAATTAAAGAATCTGATCAAATTAGTTAAGTACCCTCTCCATCAAAATAAATACTGTTCCATGATGTATAATGTGCATCATCTCCTCGAACAAGTTGATCCCAAGTACACCTCTCTCATTAAACGCATACCTCGAAATCAAAGAGTTCCAAGAAATAATATTCTTTCGGGCCATTCATTCAAAAACACTAGACTCAGCATCCAAATCTCCACATTTACAGTAAAAACTCACAAGCGAGTTCCCCACAGACACAACTTCTTACAGAAGCCCTTTAGAATCTGCATAAGAGCGTATCCATTTCCCGTCATCAACATCCCCTAATCGAGCGTACTTAGGCAAAACCGACACCACAGTAGCCTCATCCGGTTCAAAACCCTGCTCCAGCATCTCATTAAAAAACCCCAAAGCTTCATTGTCCCTCCCATAGTGCGCTAAGCACGAAATCATCGAGTTCCATGAAATAACATTCCTCTCACCCATCTTCCTAAACAAACACAACCCAGTATCGACATTGCCACTCTTGCAAAACCCACGAATCATCAAATTCCAAACAATCACATCTCTTTTAGACATTTCATCGAACACCTTCTGTGCATCCCCCACCCTCCCACAAGTCACATACAGCGAGCCTATACCTTGGAAGTGATCCCAGATGTTGAGGGAATATAGGTCGAAGACGTTGCTGCGTCGGCCGGTGCCAAAGAGACTAAGAGCCATTGCTGATGGGCTTGCTAAGGTTTTTGATTTGCTGGTGTAGGGAGGTATTGGAAGACTTGGTTGCTTTGGATGATTCTGAGAATGGAGGAAAAGTGGAGGTTTTGATCTATTAGGGATGAATTTTAGGCAAAAAGACGTGTTTGCCCTTTTTTTGGGGCCCACGTGCTTGGCATGTGACTTTTGAACTGAGCCGTCAACGAAATCTAACAGAAGTACCTCTTCGATAGCAAAATATAGGTTCAGGTATCACATTGGTAGCACTGAGAGTCTGGGTATCAACTTGGCCGGTGCACAAAAGTTGAGGCATTGATGGTGCATATTTCTCAAAAAATTATAGGGTCATTTAAGTCATTTCATGGCATTTTTTAGCCCACGTGCATGGCACATGACTTTTTTAACTGAGCCGTTAGCAAAATCTGACAGAAGTATCTCATCGATAGCGAAATATAGGTTCAGGTATCACATTGGTAGAACTGAGAGTCTGGGTATCAACTTGGCCGGTGCATAAAAGTTGAGGCACTGATGGTGCATTTTTCTCTATTAAGAAAGATCCCCTGTTATGTCAATGGTGTGTGGCTCACAACCTTGTTTAAATTGCCATGTGTCAATCCCTCATCCCACAGCCAAAGCTAACCAGACCTGATTAGCCAAGTAATCTCCGTCAACAATAAGAATTGCAGCCCAGAATGATATCAGATTAATCTATTCATAACCCAACTACAAGGCCTCTCACGGTATATTGTCATTTTTCTAAAGACACCCTCCAATTTCTCCATTTTGACAGACTCAATGGACATGCACCGACTCTGTTAGACTAAAGCTCTAAGTCTCGCCATTTCCTTTCCGGAATAGCACCATAGAGTCTCTCATGAATACTGTGCATATATCAAATTTCTAATTAAACCTTGCGCACGGCTTTGCATCATTTCAATTGCTCCAAAAACTTCCCACAGCCTACTTTACATCATCAAGTAAACAACAATGACCATTTCAAAAGAAGATTAGAAGTTTCACATTATAGCCTATCTGCAGCTTACGACGTACATAACTAACAAAATGGATCATTAATAATTCATGCTAGTAGACTTGTTAAAAACTTCAAATTAGTTTAAAATGGTGGTGCAAGAATTTTTCCAATCATGCATATTTTGTACTTGGATCAAGAAAAGACCAATGAAAGACAGAAGAGTTCAAACTTAATCTATTGAGTCGTACGAAGCTCGAATAAGCATTGACCATGCAACTAGCTAGGTATTCATAATTTCATATCCTATTATCCACCAATGTGTGCCGATCAAGACAATGGCAAATTAATTCCATTGATTTTTGCTTCAAAATTCTGTCATTTGGAAAGAGCAAATTCGTAGTGAGTAAACTAATGCACGCCTTAACAACTCCACCGGTTTCTTAGAGTTACATAGTCAACAATCATTTTCTTAATATAACTAATACGTTTCATTCTATATTTGAAAGTGAGAAAATGATACTAGGGTATGGGAGGCTATGGATGTACCTAATCTCTACATAATGATGTCCCTTATCTTTTGGTAGGTGGATTTGATAAAGAAAGGATAAAAATATATGGTGATATCATCTAATGACATATTGAAGTTTAGAGCTCCCTTTAGCTTCTATGTATTCTATTGGGTTGGCTTGGGACTTGGCCAGCTTTTTTTTTTTTTTTTAAATAAAGAGGATCAAAGGATTTCACTCCTACCCTCATGGTGACTCGAACCCAGGACCTGTATCTTAGGTAGTGGGTGCTCTAACCACTGAGCTAACACCACTTCGTCAGACTTGACCAGCTTAATTAGCTGTATTTATGTGTAAAGTTTTCAATCATAAAGTTAGTAGTGCTGGCTTAGCTGCTAAAATAAACGTTATTGGAATGAAATGGTGTCCATATAAGATTAAAACAGATTCCACCAAGCCACCTAAATTTTGGTTATTGTCCCTTGGCTGTATGGATGGAGGCAAAGAAATGTCCAATAAACTCTCTTAATCATGGGAGAGAACTTCTCAATTAGGCCCCATATATAAGACCAATTTCCGGTTGGATCCATTGACCTCATTTTAAGCGCTTATTAAAGGGGGAAGGAAGTTTGTTTGAGGAGCGAAAATCGGGTGAGCGAGTGTTTGGAGATTAAGTCTTCATTATTATAACCTTGATGAATTTTATATATGTAGTTACACTTTTTCTAATATTAAAAAGATATATTTCACGTTTCACATTTCCTATATTCTGAGCAACATGATCCGAATGTATAAAATTAACTGCATACGGAACTATGTAGTGTGACTTAAATTCATGATAATAGTCATGATTTAGGTTTATGAATTGTGTTAGGATTTTTGTTGTTTGAGGCTGTGTTAACTTGCGTAAGAATTGAGCATCCAATACTTCGAAAAGAAAAAATTGCAAATTTGCATCCTTCTAAAACCACATTAAATTCATTCTAATTCACTGATATTTTTATCTTTTTAATTTTTATTAAGATGATCAAAGAATTTCACTCATATCCCCATGATGACTCGAATCCATGACCTCGATCTTAGGTAGTGGGTGCTCTAATCACTTACCATAAATTCACTTAGATTGGTTGCGATTCCTTCAAATTCTATAATTACAGATTTTAGTGATTTGTTGTTTAATTACAGAAAATACTAACTACAACGACATGGCTGAGCCATCAACAAACTGAAGCCAGACCCATTTTGCTATATATGCCACAGCCAATTAGCTTCGAGCCAGAGAGGCAGAGGTAGAAAGAAAAGTCAGAGAATGCCTCGTATTTTGTTCCAAGTCTCAACGTGCTTTTATGCAGTAGGTAGAAAGAGCTGGCCAAAAATACAAAAAATGGGGTGGGGGAAGGGTTCTATCTAGACAGATAACTAAGGAAGGAGAACCACTAAGTCCACACCAACTAATACTACTGTATATAAATTATTTTCGTTTCAGAAAAATTGTATACTATGCACCTTAACCAACTAAAGATGTTTTGGTAGGTGCATGACTTTTCCACTTCATATTATATAATTGTTCTTGGCCTATATATGTTCGTGCTTATAGACACTTATCCCACCTCTCTCCCTCTTTTTCTCTGATCTCTGCAACATTCTCAGAGATAGAAATGGCCCTGGCAATAGCTTTCCTTATACTCATGGTGGCAGCTCCAGCTGCAGTTTATGGAGCTGAGCAGACTGTTGGTGATACCCAGGGATGGAACCAAGGTGTAAATTATGACACTTGGGCTTCCGGCAAAACCTTCACCGTCGGTGACACTCTTGGTAAATATCTTTAATCTCTTTAACTGGTCTTGTATTTTACGATCACTTCGATATCAAACTTTCATCCACTTTTGCTCATCAGGTTCACATACTAACGCTAAAAATGTTGCTTTTGAATTTGCCAGTGTTCAACTATGACAGTAGCCACAAAGTTGATGAGGTAAACCTAGCAGACTACAACGGTTGCAGTTCAAGTAATTCCATCAAAACCTATCAGGATAGTCCCACAAAAATCACCCTCTCCAAAGCTGGTCCAAGCTACTACATATGCCCTATCTCAGGTCACTGTGCTAGTGGCATGAAGCTTTTGGTCAATGTTGTGGCGGCTGGCACCCCAAGTGGCACCCCGCCTACTACTACCCCCGCCACGCCACCTCCACCCACCACCACAACTCCTGCCAATAATGACTCGCCACCTCCGCCACCGCCACCGCCTAAGATATCACCAGCGAGTAGTCTTCACATGAATTTGGTTGGGGTTCCACTTGCGTTGGCAACCTTGATGGCAGTTATGGGCTAGGGAGGAGGCAGTGCTATTCATTATGTTTTTGCTGTTGGATTCTTAATAATTTGACCATGTACTTTGTGTATTTTGTTGACTTTGTGTGATCATAGATGAAGGAGGTAGAGTTTACGTTTATATAATGGTTATTGTTAATGAGAAGTTCGAATTTTATTAAATTTTTGAATCTCATTTCTATATCAAAAACTGAGTTGGCCTCCATCATCACCTGTGGTTCTTTGAGCCAATTAAGCGGCCTCAATTCCCTAGAGAAGAAGAATCCCAAAAGTTCTCAATATTTGGTCATCAAATGCTAGGATGGGTAGAAATTATGTATGTTTTATTTTTGAGGGGGAATGCAAATATTTTATTGATAATAAATATCAATAAAAATGGTCGTATTAGATCAAGCTAGCGTAATCGATCAGATTGTCAAAACAGTTTCATTATAGTGTTGAAGCCGGCCAGACCAGTAACCACATTAACAACTGGTACTTAATATATACATGCAAATTGAAAATGAGCACTTGTTTAAAAGGTTAGCTAACTAAAAAGAAATACTAACCAAAAAAAATTTAAGTTAAAAAGCACAAATAAAACCCAACCAAAACAAGACTCATCCTCCCAAATACTAAATGCAATCGCCTCACAATTATGTTGTACGTTAGCATAATGCAACAGGGAAGGCCACCACAAGCCCAGTTAAAGTCAGAAAGTGCCATTCCCCTAAAGGACCTAATCCCAGCCTAGCCCAAATGAATGAATGAGAGAGAGATGGGCTAGCCCTACAGCCCAGCCCACCAGGCTATATGGCTACAGCCAAAAAAGGCTGGGGCCCAAAGGCTCAATACCCAAGCCCTCCATCTCTGCCACCTAGGTTCGGTCGGAGCTTATCCTCCAAATAAGCAGCCTGCCTATCACTACTCCGGCGGCCACCATCGACTCTTAACCATCAGAACAACTGGAATGCACCCACCTTCGGCCCAACCTGGCCACCAACACAACCGGAAGATTGCTACACAACCCCACTGCCTTGAGAGAACCAGATTCCAAGCCGCCTCCATCAAGACAGATCGCACCGATGAGCTCTACACCATTTCCACAAGAAGACCAAAACCTGGTACTACCTTACACCAGCAAACGTTGACTACGACCAACACCCAAGAAAAGGATCTGAACTCGGTACGAGAAACCGAGCTCGACACCGGCCAAAATATTGCCACTACGCACGCCGCTGTTGCCTGAAGGACCGACGGCGAAACGTTCTAATCGCAGACTTCGCAGTCGGAGGATCCGCGAAGCAGCTGCAACACTACTCCACGAAACCTAAGATTTTGGTATTAGAAATTATGTATGTTAGAAGCCCTCTGCTTAGTAAAATTAACCATAAAACAAGAAAAGATTGATTTAATTTAATGTCGAAATTCATATGATCAATTATCCTAAGTTTTTCTTCAATGATTAAAAAAAAAAAAATAGTGATATTGAAAACCGTTTAGTCTCTAGAATTAAATAGATACAATCCGTAAAATGGAATTTGAGTAATAATGCTTGTGATTACATAAGGAAAGAGTGTTATTTTTTGTAGTTTTTGTATAATTGAACACGAATTTTAGAGGTTAGGTTAAATTTTTAGTTTTTCTTTTTAATAAATTCAATGAACCTCATTACTTTACAAGTCACAAAATTGTTCTCCTTTTATTTTTTTTTTTGAAAGAAAGGAGGGCAGTGCAAGTGCCCTTACACCTTATCCATTAATGAAACCATAGAATACATAAGGGGGACATAGTGCCTTAACCCCAAATTACAATAATCACCAAGAGAATCACCTGAGATAATAACAGGCGTCTCACCTAATAAAATGCATTCTAAAAAGCACCATTTAGCGAAGAGTGCACTATAAGCTACTCCAATCGCTTTACAATTGTGGTGACAAACCGGAAAGACAATGCTCACGCGGAGCCATAAATTACGAATACTATCAGCTTTCCCAGTATGTTGCCACCGGAAAAAGAACCCGGTGACACTAAGTTTCATTTTGCCACTAGGAGGCTGCGACCATTTGACAAAACAAAAAACTCGCTGCCTACCTAGAGCAGACATGGCACGCAAGGTGCGCAGGCCGGGACAACGCCCACATCTCCAAACCATGTAATGTTGGAACTTATTGAAAGCAGACAATAAACTATAATTAAAAAAATAAAATAGCTAAAAATCAACCCAGCCCAGATTGGGCCCAGCACAAGAACCCAGGCCCAAGCTCCGTCCAATAATGTGGGAAGGCCCCACCCGGCCCAAGCGATCTCCTGCCGCATCCCCACCGTCCCTCGACCACCCCCATTCGCCCATTGAGCCCTCACCGCCGTCGAAGCACCGCTATGAAAACCACATGGCTCACCGGACCTGAGAAGCCGACCATCATTGGCCATATACCAGATCTGGTATGGCACCACCGATCGACTCAGATCGGATCGATCTCCCCAAGATAGAAAGACAGCCGATCCCATCTGCCCTTCGCCGCGCCGCCCACTACTCCATCGAGCCTCGGTGCTGCGTAGCAGTGTAGGCCGCCTGCATCTCCCTTTCAACCCCATCCGCCACCATCGATTCAGAACTCGCTTCCGGTCATCAGAACGAACCTTCCCCATCCTTACCTCGGAACCCAGACCCAAGGCCTCACCACCAACCAACACAGCAGCCACGAAAGCCTCTAAACCAAACGGTCCCGTCCGACGACGACGCCGCTAGGACGTGCCGCCGGACGGAGAAGAAAACCAGAGTGAAAGAAACCCTAGGGCTTTGCTCGAGAGAGAGAAAAAAATTGAATCTAATAAGCAACAAAAATGGAAAATAGCGATGGAATTGTTCTCCTTTTATAGAGGAGAGCTTTTGGTCAACTTGAAGAATGCCTAAAATGCTTTATTAGTGAAACAAGAAAGCCACGTAGATAATTGATTAGTAATGTACTTGTGTATCGATTCTAGTATAATTGGAAGAACATGCGATTATTAGTACTATTCTCACCTGGAAAATATAGCTATGTTGTTGTTGTTTTTTGTTCCCCCCCCCCCCCCCTCTGAAATGGGCTTGGTGCAGCTACCCTAGAGTCTTGATTAATGAAACTGCAGAATACAAGGGGAGAATGTGAAGCCTGAACCCCAAATTATAATAAGCATCGAGAGAACATCCTGAAATAGTATCAATAGTCTCCACAAAATCTATATATTCTAACAAGCACCGATTAGCAAAGACTGGTCGAATGGCTACTCCATTTGCTTTGATATAGCTATGTATCATAAGTGAGATCATACATAAAAACACACTTGATGAAAATACCTAGCAAAGTGCCAGGGTTTGGGAGCATCGCCTCACACGGGATCAGAGCGCCTGCAATTTCTCCATTTTAGTGGAGCTTCTTCTAGCTAGGCTCTAGCCTAATTATCCTTGGCCTCGTCAAGTTTACTGGCTGAGGGTGGTTCTCAGTCACGATGAGCTGCCGCTCATGGTTATGGGATCCTTGGATCTAGGATTAAGATCGGGTCGGTCTCGAATCCATTTAGATTTTGCGGCCTCACAGGATTTGGCATTCGAGTCTAATCTGACATGGGGCAATGGAAGGGACTGATACTGATGCTATTTTCATAGGGGGTGGCATTTGGGGTTGGTATGGTGGTGAGCTGCCATGGACCATGGTGGTCTGGAACGTGGTCTAACTTCAGGAATCGCGATATCAGTTAGGAATTGGGGTGGCGCTGTGGATACAGGGATGCGACATCAACATCAACGAAGTGTTTTAAGCCTGGTTATGGATTTGAGGACTGGTGGCATTGATGCTTATGAAGGCAACACTAGCGGCAGCGTCAGATTTGTGGCGGCTGTGCCCAATTCATTGGGTGGCCCTAGCCATTTTAGTTTGGTTTGGACCTTCATTTGGGTCTAGGCTTCAAGTCTTAAGGTTTGGGATCCAGTGTTGGGCCTTGGTCTGTTAGGGCCTAATTAGGGTTTGTATTTTTTTTAAATTTTAATTTTAATTTTTTTTAGTTGGTATTAGGTGACTGAAATTTTAGTGTTTTCTTTTCTTTTGGAGAAGGAGTCAGCACATTCTCAGCTTTGAGATATGTCGTTAAAAGTACTTTCACTGTCTATGCTTTGAATTAGTGTAGGGTAATTCTGGATGTGCTTCAAGGCTTTGTTAATAGGTTGAATTGCTTAGGTAACGAGTCTTTTTAACAATCCTACTGGAAGGGTCGTTGTGTGAAATTTCACTGATCGATAAAAGAGTTAACATTTTCTCTAAAAAAAAACATGCAATTATTTGGTCTAATGCAGTAAGTTTTGCGATTATTTGGTCTAATGCAATAAGTCTTGAAATCTTATATTCAACTTAATAATGTGTACAACTAAATGACAACTCTCTTTTTTTCATTGGTCAAATGGGACATGAACTAATTAAGACATCTACCAACATTTTATCAGAGATAAATGCCTTATTTAAAGTCGGGAAAAACTTGCATATTTTTCTTTTCTTTTTTGCAATGCGAAAAATTTGCATAATTTTGAAATATGATGCTGTATTTTAATTTTTTAGTGAAAACGACAGTATCTATGAAGAAAAAGAATTACAAGCCTTCTTTAAGCTAGTAATACACCGTACAGAAAGTGTTAGATCATGGGACTTAACAAAGAGACCATGGAATTCATGAGAGCCTCTCTATCTAAAACTAGAGAGAGAAACAAGATCTCAAATTCAAACCCGCCTCCCCCCTCTCACCCAGATCTTGATCCTTCTGGATCTAGATCGACAGTGGAAGAGTTGGGAGAGGCCATACCAACTCTGGCTTTTACCCAATTTCTCTCCATTCCCACTACTCATCTCTTTCATCAAGCTGTTCCAGCTCCTTTCTCACCCTTGTGGTGATTTTGTTACCATCTGTGGTGTAATTCTGGCGATGTCCAGCATGGGAGGATTCTGTTCCTCGTTTTTTCTCTTCTTTTCCTCTCACTGTCAAACAATCCCATACGTTTTCAGGTCAAAAATCAATCAATCCCACAACACATCTCCTATCTCTACCCAGAACCTCCAAGAGGGTCCTTATGGCTGCGATCACAAAGTGCATGTCACTTACCTAGACAAGTATGGGTGCTCACGCATGGGTTTTTCACCCCCCCCCCCCCCATTCTCCATTGTTACTATTTTTGTTCTTCATCTAGTTCTATGTCATTGATCTCAGATCCTTGTCGGCAGCCATGGTTACTTCTTGGTCTCATTGGTGGAGAAAATGATGCTTTTGTGAGGGATCTCATCCCTTTGGTTGTTGGTTCTCCTTTGATCTGTATTTTGGAATTGGTTTATCATGACAGAATTTCTGGGTGTTCTGTTTCCGGCGGCACCTCAGTGACGGTGAGTGGCTCACGGCGCAAACTGGACAGCAGCAACTAGGGTTTCGCCAGCGGGCTGGGCTTCTTATCGGGCCTATGTTTTAGCTTTTATTGTTTTAAGGATTAATTTTCTGATACTGACTCTCTTGGAGTCCAAGAGAAAATTAATTTTCCTTTTTAGTTTTTGTCTGTATGGATCTGTCCATCAAACTAGTTAGGTGTTTCTTTTTACAGCCCATTGGGCTAGTTTGGGATTGCTGTAACTTTTAAAAAAAACTACTGCCGCTGTGTTGTGAGAATAATCAGCTGTGAATTAAAACAGTTTTGTGTTTGGTAAATAATATTTTTAAAAGTGCTGTCAATACATAAAACAACTGCAGAGCGTGTTTTAATCAACAACAGCTTCTAAAAGCAACCTCTGGGCTGCTTCTAAAATCTGCTGCCAGTGACCTATAACTTTCAATTAAAGTTGCTTTTTATTTATTTACCAAACAAGATAAAATCTAAAATTTTGAACAAAAGCTGATTTTTTTAAAAAGCGAAGCAATCCAAAACGGGGCCTTAATCGATCCCCTCTTCCAAAAAATAATAATAATAATAATAAATAAATAAAATAACAAAGAGACCATGGAACTGAACAAAGAGTTACAGATTATTCATAGAAGTTTTGATAAAGAGATCAGATCATGGAACTTAACAAAGAGATCAGATCATAGAATCTCATGTGTCACGTCACTTTATCCATAGAAGATGAGTTGGAAGAGAAAATTATTTTATAGTCCTAAATCATGGTACATGTGGTGGTCCGGATTAATGTTATTGGTTCATATGACATGTACTTATTGTTGATCGGTTCCCATAATTATTTTTCTTCTTCACTCCCTGCAATGCTTTCCAATAAATTCGAGTAATATTATTGACTCAGAGTATCACATGACAATGCCACGTAGTAGTCCGAAATCATTAAATAAAGAACCCATCTCATTGAGAGAACAACGTAAAATTGTCTTTATAGAGAGAGAGAGAGAGACTCCTAATTTTGGTAAAATTGGGGAAGCATTAGCCTCAGATACAGTTTCACTGTTTCAGACTCGTAACCTAACCCGGCCCAAACATTTGATGCCGATCAGAACGAGCCCAACAAGAGGCAATAAATATTCATTCCCACCCAAATCCTAAATCCCAAACCCTCCTCCTTCCTTCGCTCCATCGTTTCAGAGAAGCAGAGAGAGAGAGAGAGAGAGAGAGAGAGAGAGAGCCATGGCCGGAGAAGAAGAGAACAGCGAGTTCTACCTGAGGTACTACGTCGGCCACAAGGGGAAGTTCGGGCACGAGTTCTTGGAGTTCGAGTTTCGACCCGACGGGAAGCTCCGATACGCCAACAACTCCAACTACAAGAACGACACCATCATCCGCAAGGAGGTCTACGTCACCCCCGCCGTCGTCAGAGAGTGTCGCCGTATCATTACTGAGAGCGAGGTCGGTTCAACTCTCTTAACTGCTTATCGTCTCTCTGTTTTTTTTATTAGGTTTTAGGGTTTATGAATTTTGTTGATTGATTTGGGCAATTAGGGTTTGTGTTTGGTTAGGGAAGATTTGATTGTGCTGTGTAATGGCTAGCATTGAAAAAGTTAGACGTTTTGGTTTTGTATGAGCTCATGGGCACCATTCTCTTTGGGAGAATTAGCGTCAAAGATTATGCATTGAAGTTACAATTTTTTTGGGGGGTTTCTGCCTGGTTAGGGAGACTTTGAGGGGCTGAGTGTTTGGATTTGTGCTGGGAAATTTTGGTAGGGTGGAGAAGAATTTTGGTGTTATCGAATTTTAGGTTTCTGAGATTCCGAGGAGGGAATGGAGGTGGAGGGATGGGGGGGGTGGAGGGTTTGGAGGTTTTAATGTCTATAGTTTAGTTATCTGTTTATATGAAATTATTGTTTAAGTTTTAGGCTTTGGATTTCTGTTACTTTACTGTTTGATTGAAGGGAATAAGGTCTGATTGAGTTTGGAAAAGATCTTTTAAGTTACCTTGTATGAGGAGCATGAATGCACTCCAGTAGATTGACTATTTTAGCTGTTAAGTTGATAAAGGGTTTTCTATCCGGTTGTTGAGGAATCAAAGGTTTATGGGAGAATAAGGTCTGATTGTTTGGAAAACATCTTTTAATTGCCTTCTTTTGACGAACATGAATGCACTTCAGTCAATCGACTATTTTAGTTTTTTAGTTGATATAGGGTATTCTATCCGGTTGTTGAGGAATCAAATTTTTCTATGCTTATTAAATGAGATCTTCGGGTTTATAATGGATGCTGGAAAACTGGAAGGATCAGTTTGTGATTTGGAATGATAAAGACAATTGCTGCAATTGTTATTCTAACTCATGGGAATGCCACTTGCAGATGAGCACTGCACATGAAAGCCACAACATTTACAATGCTTGTGATTGTTATGACTGTCCTGTACATTCATTTTGAATTATGAATGTGCTTACCTCTATGATGAGATGAGATTTGAGTATTTGCTTTAACCCTTATTTTCTATTTTAATAGATAAGCAAGAGAATTTTGTTGGTACAATAACAAAGTAAAAAGTGACGGAAGGTGCAAACTGTGTGTAAAATAAGCATATACAGAAGTTCTATGACAGAAGCCATGGAGGATTATAGTTTAATTTTCTTCATGCTCTTTCAACCATCCAGCATACTGTGATTGGGCTTTACCCTTGAACTGCATAGAAAATATTCATTTGCATTTAGAATGAAGCTATTTTTCTCTAGCCAAAAACCCCAAAACATATGGAAACTCCCTCTTCTCTACAATTCTTTTTGGCCAAAGGTTTTCTGTGTAGTTCTTAGGGTCATTTTTATTTTCATTTTATTTTCCAAAAACTTCAGTTCCAGATTGATTTACTAATTGTTTTGTTGCTGAGAAATGGAGGAAGATTAAATTAAGTTGAATGATTTCCAGGTCATTAAGTTAATCAACTGTTTTTTGGTTTCTTCATGTTGTTTGATTCTGATTTGATTGAAATTGTATTGCTGGACTGTTGTCAACACTTTCTCTTTGGTTGATTATTCCTGCAAATTGGTTGAATCTGTGAACTGTGTTCTTTTTAAAATTTGATCATGGCTGTGAGTGGTTTCTCATTATGCTGTCTCTAGACATACATACTGTTGCCTGGCTTTCCTAATTTGGGTGCATCTTTGCCTTTGTTTAGATCATGAAAGAGGATGATCAGAACTGGCCGGAACCTGACCGTATTGGGCGGCAGGAGCTTGAGATTGTAATGGGGAATGAGCATATCTCCTTCACTACTTCAAAGATTGGATCCCTCGTTGATGTCCAGGGCAGTAAAGATCCTGAAGGTCTTCGCATCTTTTATTATCTTGTTCAGGTCAGTAAATATGCTCTTTTTATGGTTTTAGAATATGCCTTTGTCTTCTTCTTTTTTATTTATATTGGATATGCATGGTCCATGGGATTTTGGTATTAATTACTTATCAGTTTTGTAGAACATCTCGTGTTAAAATGTGTAGGCAATTGCTGCAGTATTTGAGTTTGTTCAATAGAAATTCATTTTAATTATCCATCGCATTTGACCCATTTGTTGCCTTAAAAGTTACCAATCAGGAGTGTAACAGGGTCAGTTGCTTATTGAGCCCTATATACCTTTTCATGGTGAATATGAATGGCTTTTCTTGGGGAGAATAATAGATAGCAGCTCTCCCAAACTGCTGCATAGGTGATAGGTCCATAGTGGTGTTTCTATTTCTGAGACATTGTAGTTATTTCAGCCTCTTAAACAAGATGGTGTGTATCTGTATTGTTCATGTCTGTTGTGACAACAGTGAACATCACTTTTTCACCCATTACTCTTACTTATGATGTTTGTATGTGTTTTCAGGATCTGAAGTGCTTTGTGTTCTCTCTCATCTCGCTCCACTTCAAGATCAAGCCTATATAAGTTGACCACCACAAGTTGTTGCATTACAGCGTTGTGTATGCTTTTAGATAGAGTTGACATTTTCTATGTAGGCCAAATCATTTGACAGTTGCGATTATTTAGATTTGGATGATTATGGGAGTGCTTGGTGAATTTTGGAATGTATGCAAAATGGAATGCTACAATGTGTTGCAAAATGCTCCAGTTTTTCAGTGTTTGTGGTTGAGGTGGTTCATCATGTTTGTGTTGTTGACTAATCGTATTAAATATCCATAACATTTTTCGACATTTCTAATGATGTTCTTCTGAACAAGTATTGATATTAGATGCAATTTTTTTTTTCCGATATTTTTCTATATCATTCATATGCTCAGTTGGAGCTGATATTGCAGGTGATTCTTTCTTCCGCGAGGTTTGAGTGTAGTTTCTATTCTTGCCTCCTTGTATGAAAATTTAAAAAGTTCATACATTTCAGTACTCTTGCGTCTTCAGTATTTTTATTTGTCATCAATATTTAATAAAATTTCTTGTGTCGACGCTCATCAAATATTATATATGGTTCCTTAAGCATTTCCGTTAGATTAATATATAGTCTATCCAGCTTACATTCGTGTTCGTGGCCGATAGGTGGCACCCCAACAAAACCAAGACACTTTGTTTATACCACCAACAGAGCACGACTTCAACAAGAACACTACATTCCTAGATGCTATTGTCAATTACGATAATCTTCAACGCCTGATCATTATATTCATGGGATTATATATTGAACGGAAATATCTGAGCCTAGATGTGTCCACGAATCTTGCAAATTGTTGTCTCACATGTGTTCTCATCTACAACAACGGACTAATATGTCGTAGAAATTAAATAATCAGTCGAATTGTTGGACTCGTGTTTATAGCCAATTAAATGATAACACCTGTCTTTGGTCATGTTTGAGATTTTTATTTTGGGTCTTTCTAAATGTACCCAGCAAAATTCTAAGGGGGGTGTATTCATTTAAGAGTCTACAAGATTTTTTTGTATTTTGAAAATCTATGGGTATTCAATTGAGATTTTAAACAATCCTTTAAAATCTTGATGTATTCAATTAAGATTTAAAATTATCCATTCAAATCTGCAGATATTCAAAAGTATACGGATTTTTAAGGATTTCATTAAATGCTGGATTTTGAAGGATTTTATAGTGCTTTTTATACTTATCAAAACTCAAAAACAATCCAACCATTTTCCAAGAGATTTTGATGGATTCTTTCTCACTCAAAAAATGAAGAAGGTCTTCACCAAACAAAAAAAGAAAAAAAAAAAGAAGAACAAGAAAAAGAAGAACAAGAACAAGAAGCAGCTCTCAATAGGTGACACTCATCTATTTTGTCTTAAACCTATCTTCCCACTATCCTCCTCTGCCTGTGCCTCTGCTCTCATCTAATAATTTATTTTTATTTTTATCACTATAGCTCTAGAAGCCTTAATCCTTCTAGCTAATTAAGCTCACTTTGAATGGTATTGTTAAGATGATACATACACACATGTTTCCTTTTTTTGAATCAAACCCGAAGCCGGGTGCTGATATATATACATATATTCATCTAAAACCAGAATAGGCCGTTACATACACACATGTTTCTTTTGTAAATTAGATATGAAATAAATTATGTCATTAGTTTACTACTTTATTTTTTGTGTAACATTTTGGTTGATTAGTTTTCTCTTATTATTCATATATCATTATACACAACATAAAGAATGGTAGATTATATATATATATATATATATATATATATATATATATATATATATATATATATAGACACACACATACTTTTTTGTCACTGATCTAGCATTATAGTTGGATCCATACACTTTTTTTTTCCCTTTAAAAAAAAAAAGAAAAAGAAGAAAAAAAAAATAACCTACCAAAAACATCATAAGAACTTGTAAAATCTAAACAAATACTAGTAAATCAATCCATTAAAATCAATCAGAGTCCATATAGAATTTATCCGTGGATTAAGTAAATCCATGGATTATAAAAACTCAAACAAAATCTTTTAAAATCTGAATTGAATACACCCCCCTAAGTGTACCCAGCTAATTATTTATATCCAATAATATCTAATTAAATGCAGATAAATTTTCTAAAATACCCTCATCTACACAAAACAAACCCAGCAACTTCTTATTCCCTTTCTCTTCTCATAAATTAGAAACCGCATTTTGGGTTTCAAGATTCGTGTTCCGGTAGGAATTGCATTTTGGGTTTCAAGATTCGTGTTTTGGTAGGAATTGCTTCAGTTTGAGACATATTTGATGAGTTTTTTGTTCAATTAATCATCTAAGCAAAATAAAAGAACAAATTATTATTAGAGGGAAGAGAAAAAATTTTCAAGAGTTGAGAAAGGTGCAAATCATCTTCAAACTGAATGAGAAATCATCTCAATGGAATTGATTTGTTGTCTCTACCACCAAGATCAAGAAGTAATATTCATTGAATAATGGATTCCACAAGAAGAAACTAATTAAGACTTCTCTCCCTATAAATCAATCCTTAAACGTTGCTGCTGGGTATAGAAAGAAAAACCCAATATTTGCTGGGTGTTTGGCGATGGGGCAATGATGGAAAAATTAATTGAGTTTATTATATATTTTTAATTTAAAAATAATTGCTGGGTATACTTAAATTTTTGCTGGGTACATTTAGAAACACCCTTTATTTTTTATTTTGAATTTATAAGGACCGAGGCCGGATCGTTTGGTATAACTATAACTCTGTAAGACATCAGTATGAATTTTACATGAACCTCGAAAAACTTTAAGACAGATCAGACTAGACCAATTTTCGAACTTTCGAGCCAAAATGCCTAGACCTACTTCAAATTAAATAGGGCAGGCCATTCCTATACTTGAATCCAGGTATCCCCCAAAATTCCACAGAGACCATGAGCTACAAATTTTTCAACCATCCGCCTTGAATCTAGAAAGGAGGGGAAACCGGAAACCCTAAGCCCAACAGAATAATCATTGCTACTCGGAGATATTATATAAATTCTATATTATAAATTCATAATAATCATAGACTAGCTTTCTCCTTAACTAGGAATTTCATATTCACCTGTCATTGAATTTAATTTGATGGTTGAAATCAAAACAATTAGAATATTTTTATTTATTTTTAAATTCAATAATATATTATGAATCATAGTCACTGAACATCTACACTAAATATAGATTCTATATAGAGAGGCCCCCAGCGTTCATTTTACAAACTCGGCAGATGAACCCACAAGGTGCATTTTATGTAATAAATAATACATTTGACGTATCATTTGTCATATTATCATAAGATTTTGTGATTCAACTTTCAAGAAAGAACTATATTTTAACAGTTCATCGTATAAAATTTCTATTATTTTTTTCTTTTTTTTTATCTTGAACGATATTAAATCTCCATTACATATGTCATGACTGAAGCTTACAACAGAGGTAAACGTGGCTTTTCTAAAAGGGAATGTCATTTTTTTCTTGTGACTACCGAAAAAAAAAAAGTGCGCTCCAATTAGAATTTGAAATTAAATACAAGCCCATTCTCACGACAAACCAAGCCTTTATGGTCCGAGGCCACAACCCGGCAAGCCTAATGAAATGAAATTATAGGCAAATGGACGCGCGCAGCAACATAATGTCGGTGACGGCAATGCATGACTATGTTTCCGTAGAGCTCAGGTCTCGTCACCGGCGTCGATTGGAAACGGAAGATATGAACCAGTGAGGACAGCAGGCACGTCCTCCACCGCCGAGCCGGCAATGCAAATTGGTTGGAGATGGAGGTCGTTAGCTAGGGTGGGTTTGTAGTGAGGAGTAGGCTGGGATGGGTAAAAGAGTTGGGGCAGAAATGTTTGTCGTTTATTTGCAGGAAGTCAAGTGCAACTTGCTCTGCATGCTCACTTTGCAATGAGGTGGAAGTGGAGGTAAGCATCGACAGAGTAATTAAGATTCTTTTAGGGAATTAAGGTGTGAAAATTAAGGTATTTGTTGAGGTCTTGTGTGGAAGGAAATTAAGGTGTGAAAATTCTAAAACAAAGAAGGACGATCAAAATTGGATCCAGATGATTTGCGTCCAAAGTTGATGAGCCCATTAAGATCAAATCTTATGTTTGCTGATGATTACCTTATATTTGCAAAAGCTTCTCACTCTGCAGCAAAAAATGTGTTACAAACATTAAACTGTAAAATCATAATTACATGCTCACAACATATGCACAACAATCATAAAAGGATCAAGGTTTACCTTCTGCAATTACTGTCATGGATTCCATCTTATGCAACTGCTTAACTCGATCACTGAATATGGTCTTCTGTTACTTACCAACTTGCTTCTCAATGGACAGAACTTATGCAATAGTCGTGGTAGTAATCAGGGACCAATTCATCTGTATATATATGAGACTTAAACCTCAAGAAGCTTCCCATTAAAACATTCCTTGTCGGTTTAGGTTTCACTGTTAGATTCCTAATGTATCACAACTTGTAGCCTTTCTTGTAGACTAAGCAATGGATTACTATCCTTAATGAATTGATACACTACTTCATTAAGTCACTAGTATAGATTTACGGTTTGTATCCATGTTAAACTAGGATTGATATTAAGCTAATCATCAATTACTTTATGATGATATGTGTTATGTCCATATTTGATCTTACAATCTCCCCCTTGGACTCACACATATCATGCTCGATGATTTGCACCAGAGAACATCAAAACCTACTTAACTTACTGAAGTGCGCGCCAGATAACAAACTCAAATCGAAAATCCATTCCAACATGGTCAGATCACAGTTACTTATGCAGAGCAAGAAACAGCATACATTTTAACAAAAATGCAGAGTTTCAAAACCACTAACACAAGCTTCTGCAATCCACATATGTCAAAACCTGAAGTGATACAATATATGTTAATGTGTACCAACAAGTAAACATATATTAGGTCTTACTGTATGTTTCTAAAACCAGAAACTCAAGCAAATTCACTGAACATTGATGGCTTAAAAATATTGCTTGAACCTTAACATCATGCTTCACATGATTTAAGCCATCTGATAGCAAGTATAACTTTAAAATACAAAATCGACAATTTTCAGAACATTCAACAAAAACTGCAGCAATAACCAAAATCTGAAAAGTACCTCAAATTCAATTGATAATAATAAAATTTGTCATTACAAACAAGTTGTGATAAACAAAACCAAAAGATCACAACTAAAAATACAAGAACTCAAAAACCTTAGAAATTTAAATTGCTCCAACTGGATTAACTCTCTACTGAACCTAAGCATCTAGATTAGCTAAAACTCCAATGCTGGCTGTATGCTTCTGGAATGCTGCTACTGACAAGGCCTTGGTGAAGGGGTCTGCTAGCTGTGAATTCGTGTCAATGCTCAAAACAGCTATCTCACCATGCTTAACCCTTTCTCTAACACTGTAATACTTTAAATCAATGTGTTTAGAATTATTTGATCTTTTACTGTTCTTGCTAAAGAAAACTGTAGCCTCGTTGTCACAATAAATCACAAGTGTGCCTGCCACAATGTGACTTAACACTTTGGTCTGCATCAAGAAATTCATGATCCAAAGTCCTTCACACACAGTCTCATATACTGCAATAAATTCAGCTTGCATGGTGGAGGTTGAAACTAGAGTTTGCTTCATGGTTTTCCAAGCAACTGCACCTCCTGCTAGCATGTACACATATCCACAAGTTGACTTCTTGGAGTCTGGATAATTCCCTGCGAAATCAGAATCTGAAAATCCAACAAGTTTCATATCCTCCACTTGCCTATAAACTAGCATATGACTTTTAGTTTTCTGCAGGTATCTCAACACTTTCTTCCCAGCTACCCAATGTTCATGGCCTGGATTAGACTGGAATCTCGATAAAATCCCTACTGCAAAAGACAAGTCTGGCCTAGTGCAGACTTGTGCATACATGAGACTTCCTACAAGTCTAGCATAAGGCTTTGACTCCATAATTTCTTTCTCAACATCACTATTAGGACTCTGCTTCTTGGTTAACGTATCACCTTTGGACATGGGAACTTCTCCAGCTGCACATTTTTCCATACCAAATCTCTTTAAAACTTTGGTAATATAATTCTGTTGAGACAAACCAAGTAGTCTCTGTGCTCTATCTCTTTTAATCTCAATACCTAGTACATAGGATGCTTCTCCTAAGTCTTTCATGTCAAAATTATTTGACAGAAAGCTCTTAGTGTCTTTAAGCAGTTTAATGTTACTGCTAGCCAAAAGTATATCATCCACATAGAGAACTAGGAAAATAAAATTGTTCCCAACTGTCTTCAAGTAAACACACTCATCAACAAGATTTTCTGTAAATCCAAAAGTAGAAATCACATAATCAAATTTCTTGTACCACTGTCTAGAAGCTTGTTTTAGGCCATAAATTGATTTTCTTAACCTGCATACTAAGTTTTCACTTCCAGCTTGCACAAAACCTTCTGGCTGCTTCATATAAATCACTTCATCTAGTTCACCATTCAAGAAGGTTGTCTTAACATCCATCTGGTGCAGCTCCATATCAAAATGAGCAACTAAAGCCATGATTATCCTAAACGAGTCTTTTGTAGAAACTGGAGAAAAAGTCTCAGTAAAATCAATGCCCTCCTTCTGTGTAAAACCCTTGGCAACTAATCTTGCTTTATGTCTCTCTACATTGCCATTTGCATCTCTTTTGGTTTTGAAAACCCATTTACAACCTATAGGTTTCTGATTAGGGTCAGGTTCAACTAATTCCCAAACTGCATTTTGGCTCATGGAATTAATTTCTGCTTCCATTGCTAGCTGCCATTTGTGAGATTCATTACTTTCAATGGCCTGATTAAATGTAGTTGGATCATTGTCCTCTGCACAGTCCATTTCAATTTCTGCTTCTTGCAGATAAACAATGTAGTCACTCTCTTCCCCCCCATAAGTTGGTTTTCTTGCTCTCTGTGATCTTCTAGGCTGAGGGTTGACAGGGACTTGATCAGTTACTGGGTCAGTTACTTGACCAGTGACAGTTACTTGGTTAGTTACTTGACCAGTGACGTGGTCAGTTACTTGGTCAATGACTTGACCAATGACAGGTTCTTGACCAGTTACATGGTCAGTTACAAGACCAGGTACAGTTACTTGGGCAGTTACATGGTCAGTGACATGACCAGTTACATGACCAGTTACTTGATCAGGGACAGTTACGTGGTCAGTTACTCGACCAGTGACTCGATCAGTTACATCTTGTTCTAAAGGTAATACAACACTTATATTCTCATCCGACACAATTTCCTCAAAATCTGAGGTTAAATCCTCAAGGTTTGTATTGTGAACTTTTTCACTTAGAAACTTTACTTGATGTGTTTCAAAAATTCTAAGTGAATGATGAGCAGAATATAATTTATAGTCTTTAGATTTATCTGGATAACCTATAAAATAGCAACTAACTGTCTTAGGATCAAATTTATTCAAGCTTGGATTATAAATCCTAGCTTCTGCATGACATCCCCAAACATGGCAGTGATGAAGACTAGGTTTTCTGCCACACCAAAGCTCAAAAGCAGTCTTTTCTATAGCCTTACTAGGGGTCTTGTTGCAAATATAATTTGCAGTTTTTAAAGCCTCACCCCACAAAAATTTTGGCAAACCAGTTGTACACATCATGCATCTAACCATGTTCAAAAGAGTCCTATTCTTTCTCTCTGCAACACCATTCTGTTGTGGGTTATAGGGTGTTGTATATTGAGCTTTAATTCCATTGTCTTGCAAAAACAAGGCAAATGGACCCTTTTGTTGGCCGGATTCAGTGTACTTTCCATAGAATTCTCCCCCTCTATCTGACCTTACTGTTTTGATTTTCTTTTCTAGTTGATTTTCTACCTCAGACTTAAATATTTGAAAGGCTTTCAATGCTTGTGCCTTTTCTGAAAGTAGATAAATATAGCTGTATCTAGAAAAGTCATCAATGAATGTGATAAAATACACATTCCCACAGATAGTTTGATGCCTAAATGGACCACATATATCAGTGTGTATGAGTTCTAGTAAGTTTTGGCTTCTATATGCAGTCTTCTTTCTAATATTAGTTATTTTTCCCTTAAAGCATTCAACACAGTCTATTAGATCAGAAAAATCAAGTTCATTTAGGATGTTGTTTTTCACCAAAATTTTCAGTCACTCTTTTGAAACATGGCCGAGTCTTCTATGCCATAAAAATGCAAACTTTTCATTTAGTTTGGTTCTTTTAACACCTGTTAAAGTGCTAGTACTATTGGTGTTATTTTCAACAAGTAAAATTTCTTGTTGAGCCATTGAACAATTTAACTGTAAATAATCATTCATAATAACACCAGAACCAATTTGAACAGAATTTTTAGAAATAACAATTCCATTACTATCCATAACAAGTCTACAACCAGATTTTACTAAAAGATAAACTGAAACCAAATTCCTTCTCATGGAAGGTACATAAAAAACATTGTCCAAAACTAATAATTTTCCTAATCCTAAATCGAGCTTTAAGGTTCCAATAGCTTTGACTGCCACTCTCATGCCATTGCCTACACACAGGTTCACTTCATCACTTTTTGGGATTCTCCTCGTTATGATTCCCTGCAAAGAATTAGTAATATGAATAGGTGAGCCTAAATCTATCCACCAAGACTGTGGTTCAACATTTATAAGATTAATTTCTAAAGAAAAAACTGTATCAGAAAAAATCTTACCCTTTTTTGCTAACCAATTTTTATAGCCAGTGCAGTCCTTTTTCATGTGTCCTACTCTTTTGCAAAAGTAGCACTTGAACCTGAATGGCCTGTTTTCTTTGGCCACTGCAGCTGTTGAACTCTTAGTTATGGCTTTGGTAGGCTTGAGCTTATTCTGGGGCTTTTTCCTTTTAGGCTTCTCAATGAGGTTAATGGTTGTAGCAGGTTCCTTTTCTTCCTTGATCCTAGATTCTTCATCCACACAGATGGATATGAGTTCATCTAAAGTCCAGTTTCCCTTTTGAGAGTTATAACTGGTCCTAAGATGACTAAAACTGTTAAGCAAGGAATGTAGTGCATAATGCACTACTTGCTCATCCCTAACCCCCATCAAGAGTTCCCTGAGTCTGCCATTTATATTGCTCATCTTCATAATATGGTCTCTAACTCCCCCTGAACCCATGTACTTCAAATCATGAAACTCTTTAGTCAGCCTAGCTGCTTCTGCTTTTTCACTTTCTTTAAACTTAGCACCTATGTGTTTTAGAAAATCTGATGCTAGCTCAGGCTCTTCAATACTTCCCCTGACAGTCTTAGACATAGAGGTTCGAATGAGGTTCTTGGTCATTCTATTGGATCTATGCCACTTCTTGTAAAGATCAGTTTCATTCTTAGTGCTCTTTTCAGTTAACTCTTCAGGTTTGTCCTCAGTGAAGCAATAGTCTATGTTTTCATGCATTCCCATGTAGTTTTCTACGGAGTCTAGCCAAGCTCTATAATTTGTTCCAGTTAACATCAAGACACTGTTCAAGTTCATGTAAGAGTTACCTAAGGAGCAAAACAAAATTCATGTGAGTTCTCAATTTTGTAAAGAAAATAACTTTAAGTTTTCTGTGTTTTATTTAGCTTTAAGCAATCAAAACAAGAACATACAGAAAACCTAAAGAAACCATACTTGCATTCATGTCAGTCCATAACAAAAAACAATGTTAAGCAACACTTTTGAGCAGAAGCATAACATCCTGGAGTTCTTTATCAATATGTCATGTTCAATGAAAACAAGTTATCCAAAGAAATTTATCCACATCTTTAGACAGAAGAAAAATTTCTAAGTATCCGTATTTATTTTCATCAAGCATGCATACTGCTGTTTTGTATTCTAAAACCATACTTAACCACTTCTTTGGAAGATAAAACTGAAGCATAGTTTTAATACACAAAACACAATTTCAGTTTTGTTACTCGATCAGGTACAGTTACTTGACCAGTTACACGTACCTGATCAATGTTTTCTGCCAACATCAATGAAGGATGCTTTGTGCATCATAATCACTTATGCCAACAGAAAACCACAAAACATATGAGCTCTTTTACTTTACATTCTATCCAGATTCATCCTTGTAAGAAAATTAAGCTCTTGTATCTGTCAACTTTAACAACGTGTAAATAAAATCTGGGAGATTTTTGTTCTTCATACAATTTTACACAATCACAGATACAATACCATATCATCAATCAATTCAACATGCATATTCAAGCATAACCAAAATTGATTCGATTCCAAGAAACCACATAACAATCAAGAAATTGTAAATTTCATCCGGTCACCATCTACTCTAGCCTAACGCACGCCGGGAATGCAACTAGGGTTCTTGAGCACAATCAAAAACTCAATTATCATGCTATGAATCGAAATCAATTTCACAAAAAAACCTGTTTTTGTCTTTTCCCAATTTGCTGCTAAAAAATCATAGCGGAAGCGTGAATTTTATAATTAACCAGATGCAGCAGTCGACTTAAGTAACTTACCATGATCAGGTACCTGACCAGTTACTTGGTCAGTTACTTACTTGGTCAGATACCTGATCAGTTACATGACCAGTGACTTGGTCAGTAACCTGATCAGTTACTTGACCAGTAGAGCAAAAACCCTTAAAAAAATTTATGTTTGTTTTGCAAAACCCTAAAACGATTTTTTTTCATATTTGTGAGCCTATGCTCTGATACCAATTGTAAAACCATAATTACATGCTCACAACATATGCACAACAATCATAAAAGGATCAAGGCTTACCTTCTGCAATTACTGTCATGGATTCCATCTTATGCAACTGCTTAACTCGATCACTGAATATGGTCTTCTGTTACTTACCAACTTGCTTCTCAATGGACAGAACTTATGCAATAGTCGTGGTAGTAATCAGGGACCAATTCATCTGTATATATATGAGACTTAAACCTCAAGAAGCTTCCCATTAAAGCATTCCTTGTCGGTTTAGGTTTCACTGTTAGATTCCTAATGTATCACAACTTGTAGCCTTTCTTGTAGACTAAGCAATGGATTACTATCCTTAATGAATTGATACACTACTTCATTAAGTCACTAGTATAGATTTACTGTTTGTATCCATGTTAAACTAGGATTGATATTAAGCTAATCATCAATTACTTTATGATGATATGTGTTATGTCCATATTTGATCTTACATGAACCTGTTTTCAGAAGTTTCAGGTTAGCAGATAAATTACCATAAATCCACCATTTACTTCTCCAACAATATTTCAGCTTCTATTAAAAGAAATATTGCTAGTTCTCTTGGAATTATGCATAAGTCTACTATTGGTCGATATTTAGGAGTCCAAAATATTGTTTGTTGGACATATCCTCTTAACTTTAATGATTTTATTGTTAAAGTTCAGAAGAAACTTGCAGGATGGAAATCACATACTTTATCTAGAGCAGGTAAGTTAACATTACTCAAATCTAATCTCTCAGGAATGCCTAATCACATTTTATCTTGTTTTAAATTCCCCAGGAGACATACTGATAGATTAAACAAGGAGTTTAGATCTTTTTTTCTAGGGAAATTCTCAACCTCATGTTGAGTGGAATCAAGTCTGCATTCCTAAATCCAAAGGTGGTTTAGGAGTTAGACAACCTACTCATTTTAATAAAGCGGCTTTAGCCAAACTTGGCTGGAAAATTTTGACTCAACTAGAAAATTGGTGGGTTCAGTTGGTCACTACGAAGTACCTTAGGCATAATCATTTTTTCACAGTGCAGAAAAAAAGCTCAGATTTTCTAGCTTGGAAAGGAATTCTAGAGGTTAGAGCACTTTTATCTCAAGGAATTAGATGGATAGTTGGTGATGGCCAATCAATTTTATTCTGGTCCTTTAATTGGGTTCTACCTTTTCCTTTATTCTCAATTATTCCTGAAGATCAAAGACATCAGCTAGACTGGTCTCTTACAGTTGCACATTTTATTCATAATATGACCTGGAATACTGCAGATTTGAATTCCCTATTACCGCAGGATATTGTTCAAATGATTTTAGCTATCCCATTGTCTATTTAGCCTACTTCTGATAGTTTTGTTTGGGGCACTTCACCCTCAGGACAATTTTCAGTCAAGAGTACTGCTTCTTGGATTCAAATTCAACATGTGCCTAATCATTCTAGAGTTTATTTGTTATCTAAAATTTGGAAACTAAATATTGCTCCAAAGGTTAAGCTTTTTGCTTGGTCCTTAATTGATCGGAAATGGACTTAAAACTAGAGATAAAAATTTTCAATATAATCAACATATTTCTCCTTCTTGTCCTATGTGCCCTAATAATTTAGAGACAATTGGTCATCTTTTTATGAATTGTTGTTTTGCACGACAGGTCTGGAATTCAACTACTTCTCCTAAACCTTTTAATTGGGATAGATCTTTTATTTCTTGAATTGATCGTCTTAGTACCATGCCTTCATATCAGGATAGTCTTAGTTCCATCTTTTTAATGGGTAAAGCTATGGTATGTTAATATTTCTCATACATCAACTATTTTTACCCCTTTAAGGACTCATGTTACCACTTTGAGGACTAATATTACTATTTTGAGGACTCATATGGTAAACTAAGAAAATTTGCCACTTTAAGGACTCATGTTACCACTTTGAGGACTAATATTACTATTTTGAGGACTCATGTGGTAACTAAGAAAATTTACCACTGTAAGGACTCATGTTACTACTTTAAAGACTAATATTACTATTTTGAGGACTTATTTTACCACTTTTAAGGCAATTGTATGCATGTCATACGTTAACACATTGTAGAATTTTCCCTTTTTAATTGCTTGGTCCATTTGGAATTGTCGAAATAGATCTATTTTTCAACACATTAACAGTTCTCCTTCTCAATGTGTGTTCAAAGTTTCATGCATGTTAAATACTAATTACTTGCGAGCTAACCCAAGAATTTATCATCCAAAAATTTCTAAGCATTTTCATATAAAGTGGCACCCACCTAACACTAATCAAGTTAAATTAAATTTTGAGGGTTATGTTAAAAATGGAATGGCTAGTATATGTTTTGTTATTCGAAATGATCCTTTATTAACTTGCTGCTAGTAGGAAGCTTGGAATTGCTAATGTTCTTGTTGCAGAAGCAACGGCATTGAGGGATGCTCTTCACACTGCTCGGTTGCATCAGTATTCAGATATAGTGGTTGAAGGAGATTCTAAGCTACTAATGGGTTAAGGGTTTTAAAAAAAAAAAAAAAAAAAAAAAAAAGCTGCTAATGGACTGCATTCAAGGTAGATGTCAAGTTCCATGGTGGATTAAAGTCCTCATGTCTGATATACAAATGTTGGCTTCACAATTTAACTCCATCATCTTCAAACACATTTACAGATAAGCAAATTTTGTACTTGGTCAGTTAGCAGTGTTGGCTCATAATTATCAGAATCCTTTTTTTATGGTTTTTTTTTGTCTCCCCCTTGCTGTATCCCCAGCGTTCCATCTAGATCAGTTAGGAGTGGGTGTAAGTAGAGGCTTAATTTGTGTTTTAGTTGTATTGTATTTTTCTATCATAAAAAATAAAATAAAATAAAGTGACTAGTTGGGGCCGGGGCTGATGACAAAAGCAGGGGCGGATCTATGTATACCATTGGGCGGGCTCAAGCACACCTGAGATTTTAAAAGTTTTTAGTATATGCAAATATGTAGGTTTTTGCATAGTTGGCTGACAGACTTTGCTATCATCAAAGCAACCCAAGTTCGAGCCCTCTCATGATTCTTTTTTATGTTACTTAATCCTATTGCCTTCCACCTCACTTATATTTCTTTTACTTTTTTTTTTTTTTTGAAATATGGAAACATACCAGTAGTACGCCCCGGTTCATATATTAAAATTAAATAGTACAGAAGACTACTCCAATAATACATTTTTGCTCAGAGTAGTCTATGTCAAATAACAACAACTCGCCTTGCAGGCAATCTATTCTACATAAGCTTAAACGTCGAGCACGCAATTGTGGTACGCTAAAGCTAAGTACTTCCACAAGACTCATAGAGACATTCTTACAAGCATAGACATAGATGCAAATAAAACAACTAGACATCTATAGGCTCCTGCCCTGTAAAAGGGTCAGACCTCTTAACAAACCAAAATAGCCTAGAGATTGAGACCAAGCCCAAAAGACTTTGTCCCAGGCCCAGGCCCAAGGGTACCAAAACAACCCCATAGCAGACTTTAAACTGCCTCTGCCAATCAACGCCGCCGCCGCCACAGATTCTGGCGGACGTTCCCTCCAACGCAGCATCAGCGCCACCTTCTCTTAGCAACCTAGCACAGATCAGCAGCACCCGATCGGTGCTGGAATTGGGAGAGAAGATCAACAAAATCGAAACCCAAACGGCCAAAATCGAGAGACCGATTAGGATCTCCGATCTCAAAACCAACCGTCACCGCAACAACAGAGGCCTCCTATTCAGTCAATCCTCGTTCACTGCCCCTACACAGACCGCACCTAGTTCAATCTCCGCTGCAAATCCACCGGCTGCTCCTCCGCAACACCTGCTCCAAACCGCAAAAAATAAACCCGCTCCAAGCCGCAAAATATACTTCCCCTGCTTCACCTTTGAAACTCGCTCGACGACGATAGATCGCGCCTCTGCTAGACCGACGATGAGGAGCAAGCCATTGTCGTCGCTCTCTATACTCAAAACCCTAGGTTTTGCTTCCCAAAATTAATGAAGAAGAGGTGGAGTTAGTAGCAACACATATGGAAAATAACATGACCTAAACCGTCCAAGATTATATATTTCTTTTACTTATTCCTTCTCCTCCTCCTTCTTCTTTTTCTTTATTTCTTTTACTTATTCCTATTGCCTTCCACTCACTCATATTTTTTTTCACTTATTCCTTCTCCTCCTTCTCTTTCTTCTTCTTTATTTCTTTTACTTATTCCTTCTCCTCCTTCTTCTTCTGTATTTCTTTTACTTATTCCTATTGTCTTCCACTCACTCTTTTTTTTTTTTGGGCTAAATATTGGTTACTACCCTGTGGTTTAGGTCCAAAATCAATTCAGTCCCTGAACTTCTAATTTCATCAAAAACACCCCTGCAATTTCAATTTTGATCTAATAGGTCCAATCTGTTAGTCTTCCGATAATTGAATCATTTAACTTATTGATGTGGCTCATATATGGCCTATGTTTTATGATGTGGTGTTGAGGTGGCATGCATAGTCAATTTAGGAGTGGGTCTCATTATTAGAAATCTATCAAATAAAAAGTTTTTCATCAAATAATTCAACTATAAGTTGAACCCATAGCAGAATATTAACGAATTGGACCTATTAGATCAAAATTGAAAGTACAGGGGTGTTTTTGATGAAATTAGAAGTCCAGGGACTGAATTGATTTTGGACCTAAACCACAGAGTAGTATCCAGTATTTAGCCCTCTTTTTTTTACTTATTCCTTTATTTCTTTTACTTATTCCTATTGCATTCCACTCATATACTCTCTTATTTCTTTTACTTATTCTTATTGCCTTCCACTCACTCATATTTCTTTTACTTATTCCTTTTGCCTTCCACTCATAGCCTCATATTTTTTTCACACACCAAACTCGTCTAAGGAGCTCCAAAAAAACTCGGAGTACCTTAGGTCTCGGTTTTGAGAAGTTTGCCCGTCCGGCGGCGCTCAGGATAGGGGAGGCTTGCCTTGCCGCCAATGGGCCTCTGCCGGACGAGAATTGCTATTCGCTCGAGGAGGTCTGGAGGGGGGCTTTGAAACTCAAGGCTGGACATGGGTGGCGATGGTGAGTTCCAGACGACATCGCTGGTTGTGTTTTGTGTTGTGCAGGGATGGCAGGCTTTGGCAGGGCTTTGCAGATCTAGATGGAGACCGGGTTTGGATGGGGAGCGGCGGCGTGGTTTCTAGGAGCTATGCGGCGGTGACGATCTAGATGCTCCAGCAACGTCTTTCGTTTTCTGGAGAAGTGCGAGGCAAAGTAGGCCAGGCGTACGTGATGGTACGTCGTATGCTGGGTCGGGCCGGCGCGACTGGGGTGTTAGTCGGCGCTTCACGAATATGGCGGACTGATGGTGGCAGGAGGTGCTGTGCGGGCGGACGCAGGTTGGTGATGTCGTTTCTGGGCCTTGCTCCAAATCCTGCTGGGCCTTAGGGATTGGGCCTTCTCCTTTTGAGCTACCCATTTGGCCTTCTATTTGGGCTAAGGCTTTTGCCTTTGGCCCAACCCTATGTTTTTAGTTTATGTCTAAATTCAATAATTTCCTTGTATTAGGAACCTAAATCTTTAGCGCTTCCGGCGTAGTACCAAAGGAGGATATCCGCTATCACTACGTTTTGAATGTAAAATGAGTGGGTATATTTCTACGTACCACTATGGGTACTACCACTACCTTCTTGTCTGTCTATGTCCTTAAATGACAGCGGAAGGGTATGTAACGGCCTATTCTGGCTTGTGATGAATATATTATTTCCCCCCGTGGGCTTGATTCAAAAAAAAAAAAAAAACTCATATTTTTTTTCACTTATTCCTTCTCCTCCTTCTCTTTCTTCTTCTTTATTTCTTTTAGGGAGAATATCACAAATGGTCACTGAACTATGACATGTTCGACACTTTGGTCACTCAACTTTTGAAAATATCACTTTAGTCACTCAACTTAGACCGTCTATCACTTTAGTCATTGCCGTTAAATTTACTATTTTAAGCCGTTAAATTGAGGGCAATTCTGTCTAATCACTACTTTTTATAAGAGAAAATAAAAAAATTATAAAAACATTTGTTGTCTTGTTTATCTAAAAAAATGTAATTGAGGCCAGTTTTTTTTTTTTTTGCCCCTTCCGAAAAGAAGAAAAACATCAATCTGGGTTGATTTCCTCTCTCCCATTGAGCTTCCCATTTCCGGTGCCGAGTACATGATTGGCCGAGACCTTGTTGGCCGGATTGAGCACCAAATTCCCCTCCAAAATAGTCTTGTTGTCACCTTTGTTGTGAAGTCCATTTGGAATTGAGCACCAGATTCCAATTGTCACCTGAAGTCTTGCAACCACAATTGAAATTGGGGGAGTTGGTAAAAAAAGCGACGATTTGGCGGTGATTGAAGTCATGAGGAGTGGAAATTTGTGTATACCTCTTTGGAGACGTTGAAGTCGACGATGAACATGCCAGGATTTTCGACGGCGAGAACCAAGCCATTGAGTTTTCTGTTTTCCTCAAACCCAGAAAAGCAAAACATGAATGGTCCATGGGGTTTCAGTTTTCCTCCAAACCCAGATTTCAAATCCCATTTTTGCATCTAATCCAAGCCAAATTGGAGAGAACAAAGCTCAAATTCCAAATGCCCTGGGTCATGTATATTCAATTGGTTCACCAACATATTCAAATCATGCTCCATGCGCAGGACAAGAGTTCTGGGAGAGGAAGAAACAAATAAGAAGCAGACAAAGAAAAAACAGGAAAAGAAAAAAAAAAGATTTTTTTTATAGTAATTTGACCAAAATATCCTTGAGATAATATGTTATTTACGAGATTTCGATGGATAAAATAGATGGAAATAGACAGAATGACTAAAGTGATTAACGAAATCTAACTTGAGTGACTAAAGTGAAATTTTCAAAAGTTGAGTGACCAAAGTGTTGAACAGGTCATAGTTCAGTGACCATTTGTGATATTCTCCCTTTCTTTTACTTATTCCTTCTCCGTCTCCTTCTCCTTCTCCTTCTTCTTCTGTATTTCTTTTTACTTATTCTTATTGCCTTCCACTCACCTTTTTTTTTTTTTACTTATTCCTTTTCCTCCTTCTCTTTCTTCTTCTTCTTCTTCTTCTTCTTTTTCTTTATTTCTTTTACTTATTCAGTTATTCCTATTGCCTTCCACTCACTCATATTTCTTTTACTTATTCCTTTTGTCTTCCACTCATAGCCTTATACAATACGATAGGTTTAATTACTTTTTTCTATTTTCTTCCACTCATACCTCTATTAAATAGGTTTAATGTTTTTTTTTTTTGGAAAATAATATTTCTCCCAGTATGTTATTCTCTCAAATTTACCCTCTCATGTTTCTTTTTTATGTTACTTAATCCTATTGCCTTCCACCTCACTTATATTTCTTTTACATATTCCTTCTCCTCCTCCTTCTTTTTCTTTATTTCTTTTACTTATTCCTATTGCCTTCCACTCACTCATATTTTTTTCACTTATTCATTCTCCTCCTTCTCTTTCTTCTTCTTTATTTCTTTTACTTATTCCTTCTCCTTCTGTATTTCTTTTACTTATTCCTATTGCCTTCCACTCACTCTGTTTTTTTTTTTTTACTTATTCCTTTTCCTCCTTCTCTTTCTTCTTCTTCTTCTTCCTCTTCTTTATTTCTTTTACTTATTCCTATTGCCTTCCACTCACTCATATTTCTTTTACTTATTCCTTTTGCCTTCCACTCATAGCCTCATACAATACGCTAGGTTTAATTACTTTTTTCTATTTTCTTCCACTCATACCTCTATTAAATAGGTTTAATGTTTTTTTTTTTAAATAATATTTCTCCCAGTATGTTATTCTCTCAAATTTATTTTTATTCAATAAAAAATTAATTCAAATCATTTTCTTCTGCAGTAATCCATTTAACAACTCAATAAAATATTAGCGTTGCGATAAAATCTCTTTTCGCTTTAGTTAAGAATATGAAACTTTCCAACCCACCCCAAGTTCAAATCATGAATCCGCGCCACCGGACAAAAAGAAAATGAAAAGTAGCACCCACATGGTACGTTGGCTCCACCTTTCAGCCTTATTTTCAGACTGCATTAATAGAGGTAACTACTAAGAAGCATCTTTGCATATAGAAGAACATTTGTTTTCCATCCACTGCTAAGAAGATTAATTTCACCAATTTGAGAGAGAGGAGAGAAGCAGAGAAAGAAGATCAGAAATATGGCTGAAGGTGTTGTTACTGTTGTGGCTGAAGGGATCAAGCCCCTGGGAGATTTCATCATTCAGCAAGCGAAGTTCTTGAGTGGAGTCAGCTATCAAGTTGAGCTTGCACAAGTTGAACTTCACTTGATCCGGGGCTTTCTCAGAGATGCAGATGCAAGACAAGGAGACGAAGAAGTAGTACGCATTTGGGTTAAACTGATTAGAGATGCTGCTTATGACTTGGAGGATATCATTGAATCTTTTGCCTTGAAAGTAGCTTCCAGGAGGAGAGGAGGTACTGTCAAGATTGCTCTCAAAAGGTTTGCCAGCATCTTTAATGAAGGAGTTAATCGATACAAGATTGGGTCCGAAATTGAGGATATTATAACCAAACTTTCTCATCTGAGGTCGAGTTTGCTGAGTTATAATATCAGGCAAATAAGTGGGGGTGAAGGTGTCGCTTCTTCTTTTAAGAGGCAAAGAGACCGGCGGCTAACTTACGCTCATGAAGTTGAAAGTCATACTGTTGGCTTAGAGGAAAACACAGATATATTGGTTAAGGAGTTGGTGGGAGAAGGAAAGCGTCACCGTGTTGTTTCTATTTGGGGGATGGGCGGCTCCGGAAAAACCACTCTTGCAAAACAAGGTTTTCGTCAAAATGAGGTGAAACGTCATTTTGATTGTTTCGCTTGGATTTGTATATCTCAACAATGTGAAGGCAGAGATGTCTTCGAAGAAATTTTAATTAAACTCACTTCCCCAACAATAGAGAAAAGGAAAGAAATTTCCAAAATGAAAAAGGATGAAATAGCAATGGAGGTCTGTAGTATCCAACGAGAAAAGAGATGTCTGGTGGTCCTTGATGACATATGGACTCAAGAGGCTTGGCATTCGATAAAAGCTGGATTCCCAATCAATGAGGAAACAGAGAGCCGAATATTACTCACTACTCGCAAGAAAGAAGTAGCCTCACTTGCATCCAAAAATGATAATCTCCACCAACCTCGACCACTAGATGACAACCAAAGCTGGGAACTGTTTGAAAATATAGCGGAATGTGGAAGCGATAAAACAGGTATTTGTGTTTTCAGCCAACTAATACATATTTATCTGTAATTTTCTAGCCCAAGGAAGTTTAGCATTCCATAAAACACCGTAGTGTTTTAAACTTTTCATATGCAAATGTTTCTAACTTTTTGTTTCAACATATCATATGCATGTTGTAAATGTTATTATATGCAAGAACAACAATATTATATGTTCTAGCAGATGATGACATTCTATCTACTCAGAAGTAAATATTGGAAAGAATGACCATGAAAAGGCCTCTTTCGTTTGTTCTTCAAGAACATGATATCGATCAAAAAGATTTATTGTATATGAAAGATTCTTGACTGCAAGAACTTTTACTTTGACATATAATGTCACCACTGTCAATAAATCAGTTTTCAGTAATGACTAAATCTCTCTTACCGAAGTACTGTTTCTTTTCTTTTCCAGACTTGGAAATTTATGCAAAGAAGAGAGAATTAGGAAAGAAGATGCTTGTACATTGTTCAGGTTTACCATTAGCCATCAGTGTGCTTGCTGGTCTTCTTAGTAGACGAGAGACGGTTGATGAGTGGGATACGGTACTTAGAAATGTTGATGTATACATAATGAGAGGCACAAATGTCCTTGAAAGAGAAAAGACAGGTCAGGGGTGTGGTGTTTCAGGTGTCTTGGCATTGAGTTATGATGACTTACCATCTCACTTAAAACTATGCTTTTTGTATTTAGCCCAATTTCCTGAGGATCATGAGATACGGGTAAAAAGACTTGCTCAATTATGGATTGCAGAAGGGTTTATAACTTCAACGTCAGAAATGCATGTTTCAGTGGAAAGTTTGGAAGAAATGTCATATAGTTGCTTAGTTGAATTGGTGGAGAGATCTATGGTTCAAGTTGTAGAATATGGTTTAAGTGGGAAGGTGAAAACTTGCCGTCTCCATGATTTTATGAGAGACTTGTGCTTGCGAAAGGCAGAAGAGGAGAATTTTTTCCGAATTATTAACTTTTCTGCGGGACTGGTATCTAAGACAGCCCTAATTGGCAAGGTTCGAAGACTTGCCCTCTATTTGGACGAAGATGTGAAATATGATTTCAGTATAGATGGAAGAGATGAGCACATTAGGTCTCTATTATACTTTACCCCAAAAGGGTTTGACCAAAAGTGGAACAAAAAAGTAATGCGATCAGTATTCAATGACTTCAAATTGCTTAGAGTTCTGAAGTTTGAAAAAATAGAGAGAGAATTTCAGTTACCGAAAACGATTGGGAATCTAGTCCACTTGAGGTTTCTGAGTCTGAAGCATAGTGCATATAGTGGGTTGCCATCATCTGTATCTAATCTAGTACTTTTGCAAACTCTAGATCTGCGGTATAATTATTATTTATATGAAGGATCTTGTTTTGGTCGGGAGAGGGCAACCAGAATCAGAAATGTGTTTTGGAATATGGAGCAACTGAGGCACTTATATTTACCTTGGCGTCACTATATAAGTGAACAGAAACTCTCATTTGCAAGGCTGTGCAATTTGCAGACGTTGGGTGATCTTCCAATTGAGAAATGTGAGTTAAATGATCTTGTTCAGTTAAGCAATCTGAAGAAAATATCCATAATCGTATCACAGCCTAGTCACTTGGAAAAGTTCAAGAACATGTTGATATCGAGAAGTATAACATATGAGCATCTTCGATCGCTATCTTTGAAGCTAAACCGAGATGATAATGAGGATATAGCAAGAGATATAGTGTTAAGGTGTCCTTATTTATACAAACTGCGACTGCTTGGGAAAATGACGGAGTTTCCAAAAGAGCTCCTGGGCTATCCAAAACTCACCAAGATAACGCTGGTTAGTACAGAACTGAGATGTGACCAGATAGATATAGTGAAGATGCTGCCCAAGTTAAGGGTGCTTTACCTGGGTAGTGATGCTTTCAAATCAAAAACAATGGTTTTCTCCCCAGGAGGCTTTCCTCATCTGGAATTTCTTACACTAAGTGCTTTGTTTATGTTGAACGAGTGGAGGGTGGAGAAAGAAGCCATGCCTAGTCTTCAGAGATTGCATATTGAATGGTGCCTACAATTATGGGAAGTTCCAGATGGGCTTCAACATATTACTACCCTCAAGGAATTAACAATCAACGTGATGACCAGTAGATTCTGCAGTAGGGTTAGGGAAGGAGGAGAGGATTTCTACAAAATTAAACATGTACCTTCTATTATAATCACAAATATTCAACCCGACTACAAGAAAGACAAGGAGCCAGAAATGGAGGAAGCAGCAGGTGCGTGTCGAGTAGTTGCTAATGACTCTGAGAAATCAACTGTGGACGGTATGTGACTAATTGACTCTGTCCGTTTTATAATAGCATAGCCTCATATATTGTGATCAAATTAATATTTTTATTAATTAAATTTTTTACTTTTATTCCTGGTGTATGGTGATGCATCTTGATTATGAATAGCTCCTCTGCCCCCTGAAGAAAAAACAGAGGAAATACAAGCTGCATCCACTCCTTAATTAGTTAAATCCACAAGTTCGACTTTATATATGGTCAGTCTTTTCTCCCAGTCCCTGATAACACCCACATATATTTATAGCTCTTTGTGTTTCACATAGAATCAGACTAATGTGACATTGTGATGTATATATCTGGAACTTGTTTTACTCCTTGCAGCTTGATTACAACAGATGTGAACAAGGCTATACGCCGTTTGCAGTGCTAGATGTCCCAGCTTTGTATATATTTGTATGTTGTAATCAGTCCAACAACGTACTTTCATCGCAGATTGATCACCCTTTCAGTTTCAGAATTTCCAGATTACTTCACCTATAAGCTGAAAGCAAAATAAAAAGTTGTAATTTCATTGTACCCTAACCAGTTCTTTATATTGTGGCCTGGTGTTCAATATCTGGTATGCTGAATATTATTGGGTATATAGTAACAAAACGAGGCGACATTGGGCTATGTTCTTTGGGCTTTATCAGATAGCCAATCCGAATGGCCGGCCTTTAATTCTTCCCCACCCAATTCCGCTTTCTCTTTCCTTTGTCTTTCTTCCCCGATCGAGTCCCCCCACCGCTTCACACAGAGTATTCATGTCTCTCTTTTTCTTTTTCTAAATTATGCTTTCTTTCCTGACCTAGGGTTTCAAATTAGGTTTGAATACGTTGCTTTTTTATCCTCTGAATTTGATCTTTACGGTATAATTAGCTCTCTAGGTTTTGTTTTAGAGTGAGTTATGTTTACACTGTAATGTCTGGTTAATTACCTTGACTCTCACTATGCCAAAAAGGCCTTCAGACGACACACTTCAGACGACATAAGTTTTGTTTTATGTCGTCTGAGTTTTTCAGACGACATAATTTTTGTTTCTGTTGTCTGAATATACACTAAAACCATACTGGTTTAATTTGGAAAAATGGTGAGCATTCAGACGACACATTTGTGTAGTTGTAGAATGTGGTGATTTCCTATCTCAAATTTGGATAAGTGGTGAGTATTCAGACGACACATTTGTGTAGTTGTAGAAGGTGGTGATTTCCTATCTCAAATTTGGATAAGTGGTGAGTATTCAGACGACACATTTGTGTAGTTGTAGAAGGTGGTGATTTCTTATCTCAAATTTGGATAAATGGTGAGCATTCAGACAACACATTTGTGTAGTTGTAGAAGGTGTTGATTTCCTATCTCAAATTTGGAGGGATATCCAAAAGTTGATGAGCTTTTCCCTCTCAAATAGCCAAGCCTAGTTAACTAGAAATTGACATTTGGACAACATTTAAATGTTGTCTAATTGTGGAGGTTGTTTTAAAAAAATTTGAGTTATTTTGGCTTGTGCTTTTTGACCCCTATCCCTCGCAATAATTAAGTCATTTTCTCTCCTTCTCACTCTGCTCTCTCAACCCGACCTGGAACCCGCGACTTGTGCTTTTTGACCTCTATCCCTCACAATTATCCTTCTCATCAGCTCTCTCAGATCTCGATTCTCACTCTCTCGATTCTTCTTCTTAACCTCTCCTTCTTCTTCTTGGTCTCTATTTCATCTTTCGCGTCCGGATTATGGAGCTCTCCAGCAACCAGTAGAGCACTCTAGAAAAATTAGGCTTCTTCGCTATTTAGGTTCTTCCATTTGTGGGCTTCTCGATTTGGGGATTTCACGGGTACTCAATTAGCCACTTCGACAATCCAATCTTGCTTAGATTCATTCAGTTTACTTTGACATCCATAGCTGGTGAGTTAAATTCGAGATTTTAGATTAGGGTTTTGATTATTTGGCAAAATTTAAGAAATCTGGTGTTTTCGTTTGTGTTTAATCTGAGAGTGGACATTGGGGCTTGCTAAATCAAATCAAAATTATTCTGTCATGGTCTCAGAGGATGGAACTGCTCCGGCTACTACACGAATGGGTAATCCATTCTCTCCTTCTCAATTTTTCTATCTTTTGTGGGTAATGGGTAAAACCAAATTGGGGTTTTTTTGTCTGATTTTGATTTTGGGGTTTCATTCTGATTTTGATTTTGGGGTTTGTTTCTGACTTTGATTTTGTGGTCCCTCACTCTGAGGATGACTGCAGGAGGCGTTCTAGAGGCAATCCAGATTCAAGAGAATTTTTGTGTTTAGTGGGAGCAGTCTGGTTATAGAAGAACATTTAATATTTTTGTACATAGGTATTATTTGCGCATCAGCATTATCGTTTTGAATGTAAACTTTCTTAGTCTTCAAGGTAGAGTTTCTTTGCTTTGGTATATATCATTGAGCTTATGTGTTTTTGGTTTGTACAGGGAGAGGGAATTTCAGTAGCAAGATGATCGATTTAGCTATGAAGACCACCTCAAACTCTTCGTCGACAACTCTAGATCGATCAAGACCAAGCTTACAGTTCAGTAATCAATGGTGTTTCTATTCATGTTATTAGTTAACTGATAAAGATAAAGCCTTTAACCCTCTTAATATGTTCTTTAATTTTCTAGGATTATTCATATGATATGAAGTAGAGTATTCACAATTGTGTTGGGCTTTGATTTTTGAGTGTGCTTTTGTTTTCAATGGGATTTCCTATTGGTGGTGGCATCAAAATGATTTTGTTTTTGGTTTTTGTTTTACTGAAATTGGGAGGTTGCTGTTAGCCTAATCGCCAAATTCAAAACCACCGGAAGTAGATCTTGGTAAGGAGAAATGTCTTTAATAATCTGCCATCTTCAACCCAACTCAACTCAGGCAGTTTCTTTGTCCATCTTCAGTAGATCTTGGTAAGGAGAAATTTCTTGGTAAGGCATTTTCTTTCTCCATCTTCAGCAGATCTTGGTAAGGAGAAATTTCTTGCTAAGGCATTTTCTTGATCTGCTGAAGGAGAAATTTCTTGTTGAGGCACTTTCTTTCTCCATCTTCAGCAGATCTTGGTAAGGCATTTTCTTTCTCCATCTTCAGCATTTCCATCAACAACCCAACTTAGGCATCCTCTTCCTCCTCCTCCTTCTACATTAGGTAAAGGTCATTTTTCATGTTTGCTTTGCTAAGTTCTTTGTTTTGATTTCTAGGAATTTGCTAGAAAATTTTTTGACATTGGAATTTAGCAATAGGTGGTTAACCATATATAGCCAATAAGTGGATGCGTTGAGAGTGTGGTTTTGATATGGGTTTCAAAGTTTTTGACCGTTTGTGTTTGAATGCCACTCCTTGAAATTGGTATCATGTGTTCACTTACTAGTAAGCATAATATTTTGAGCACTTTCAGTACTAGTAGAATTGTGTTTTCTTGTGTCTTGTGTTTGAGTAATAAAGTCTAGAATGAGATGAGATGAGAATGTCTTGAGAGTGTAAGTAACAAGGTTTTAGATAGTCTGATGTTGTAGGACATAATGAAAGAGATGTAAATAAGGATATAGTCAGTGACTGATTTACACCATCCCCTAAAAGATATTAATTGTGTACAAAAAATATATGAATAAGGGATAGTTTACTCCCATTTTCTCCATTTTCGGTACCCTAATTTGCAGTCTTGATGCTTCATGAGCAAGCAGCTCCTGTAGTTACTTAAAGAATGCTAGCTACATATACTTTGACTCCAACTACTTGAAGTTTGACAAGTTCGATGATCTTTGCCCGGTTGCACTTGTTAAAGAGGTACAACATCAATGTCTTCTATTTTGGTTACCTATGTAACATGACCCATTTACATTGATATTATAAGAAAATGTTTGTTTGTTGCGGTGCTGTAAGTCGAAGTTATAATGATAAATACTGCTATGTGACACCTCCCACTTTCTTTATAGTTTCTCAAGTTATAATTTACAGTAGTCATATTAAGTATACCCATCCAGATGCAAACTAGTCATTATTGCTGAGCAAATCATATAACTCTAGTCAGTCCCTTGTAAAGCCACTTTTTTTTCTTCTTTTCTGAAGCATCTCTAAAGAAATTAAAACTTATATATCCTTATTTTTGCATATCCAATATTATCCATCATTGACCAAACTTCTTTTTATTAGTTAACTGAGAGAGGTGGTTACATGGACCCTTGAAGCTATGTGACGCACCAGGAATAAGAGGTGCCTACGGGTGTATGTCAATAAGGATATAGGCATTGAACAAGGGTAAAGCTATGTGACACCTCCCACTTTCTTACATACCAACCTTCTCAGCTCTATCAATCTAGTTACTCCCTATATATGTTGTATTTGCAGGGACATCTACAATCATTTTGTAAGTGATGCAACTGGCCGGAGGAGCAACTCTATGCAAACAGAGATAGGTACTCCAGCTGATCCCTTCCCAGCAAGGTTTGTTTACTTATTTCTTTTAAAATAATGCACATATATAAGAGATCATCAAGATTGGGAATCAAGAAGGGGGGATTTGCAACATATTTGGGATCGGTAAGGTGAGTATTACATATTTCCTTATAGCTTCCTCTCTTTATTGGTTTTTTTTTTTTTTTTGGCTTTTCTGCAGTAGGTGTCTCTTGATTTATTTACCTTAACTCTTGTCTTATAAGTTTTTTAAGCATTCTCTCTCGTTAGGTGGGACTAGTTGTAGCATTGCAATGTGGTCATTAAATTTTTTTTTTTTTTTTGAGTGCAAGGTTTAGAGTTGGTTAGGGTTTTCTGAAACAAGAATTATTACTTATGATATGATGAATTTTGTTGACCATTCAGAGTTTGAGTTTTTGCATCGTAACACAGGGAATAGAAGTTTTGTTTGATGTTAGAAAGGGTTAGAGTTGGTTAGTGAAACAAGATTTAGTATCAATGTAAAAACAGTAAGATGAATGAGCAGCCTTTTAGTTTTAACTTGTAATGCAGTAGATAAAGCTTTTGTTTGCTGTTAGAAATGAATTATATGGTTAACCAAAATTGTATTGTTTATAATGAATTTAACTAGTACTGGATGCATCTATAAATGGTATTTTCTGTATCAGAATTTTTACCACTGACTGTGTTTGTCCTTCAGGCTTGTAACTTTATTATTATTTAATTACCAGGGATTTATTTTGGTTGTTTTCAGGGGTCGGAATTCATGGTGTCCTACTTTTCATAACATTGATTGGAAAGGTGTGGTGAACTTATTTAGTATTCTGTACCTTTTTTTTTAAATATTTTATTTGAAGAGTGAACAATGCATTAGATTATAATCGTCTTCTGGTAACTACACAGATGTTTGTGAACCTTGGTTCAGCGGGGAGTGGTCTAGCTTTATGCAGAGAAGGTCCTCTCGATAATTGTCCTTTAATGATAATTATTCTTTGTTTCCAGAGAACGGGGGAAGGAGGAGGAGGAGGAGGAGGAGGAGGAGGAGGAGGATCCGACCAACAGCAGAGAGTTTCTCCACTGTTTGAGATTTGCAATCGACATCAATCCGGACAAAGATTGGGTTAGCATCATCAATCATTATCCTTAGCTTTTTCTTCTTCAAGTTATCCATCTGATACACTATAAATCTCTTCTTTCAATTAAACTAAACCTTGAATAGTTTTTGGAAAGCAAGAAACACATGTTCTCAATTGAAAACAAGAATTTGTATCTAATTTAAGGATTAAAATTTTGTGTTTTTGATAATCTCACAAAACAAGAATTTTGTGAGATTATCAAAAACACTAACCTCACATTATAATACCATACAATGGCTTCAGGACTGAAAGTACTGAGCTCTGGCAATTTTATTCTGTGGCAGGTGAAGGAATGCATGTCAGCCTTGCTGCGTTTTGCGAAGAGGTCTAGTTCTGAAAAATAAAAGTTAAAACAATGAAAGTATTTTAGTCTTCCCGAGCTGACAATGTGTTTCTGTGTAACTAAGTATCATTTGAAATTTTCTTTTCCGTTTCATATGTTGAATATAGGGATAGTGCCAGGAAAGCTCTAAGTTCTGCTACTTGATTATGCCTTAAACAGAAATTCAACTTTATTTTTTCTCTTGTAGGCCTCATTTGAGCGAGCAAAAAAATGGGTGCTAGAACTGAAATCACAAGGTATTGCTCGCACTTTCTTGCTGTCTAAACTCACTCAGTCCTTGGCTGCTTTAAACAATTTTAGGCTATAACTTTAATTTCAGTTTTGTTTAGGTGTTGTACTCTGTATACTAACTTTCTATGCGAGTTTGCGTCTTTCAATATAGCTAATTCTATCTACTTGGATCATTCTCTTATGACAAGGCAATCCAAATATGGTCATAGCACTAGCTGGGAATAAAGCAGATCTAGTAGAGTCAACTCTCGGTCAATATGCACTTGTTGCTTTATTTTAGCATTCTTACTATGGTGTTTGAAAGCTTTTAAATTTTTTATTTTATTCTTTTCTTATAAGGGAACACGTAAAGCCATGAAAGATGTTTGTTTGAAATATAATCGATGTCAAGATTTTGCTTCTAGTTAGTTTGTTAGTCATGAGGTATCATCTTGTTTCTTGCTATGTTCTTGCTCTAATTGGGCTCGTCGTTTGAAGGTTTTTGTTGTTTTCTTGCAAGCTAATATGTTCTCTAATCTATTCTCTGATTTGCTTCAAAGGGCTGTAAGACATCTCTTTGTGCTGGCTTGTTGTAAGAAAATGGATCCTTATTTACTGGCTATCATTTTCATGGATGCCCACAATAGCAAAGACAAATTTAATCATGCTTTGGTAAGCTTTTTTCTTTTCTTTTCTTTGGTAAGGACACTTGAGTAATGTGGCTTGATGTTTTGCTATTTTGTTTATTATTCTGCTAAACTGCTTTGTCCTTGGTTGCATGATATCTGATCCAGCAAAACAAGGATATAACTTCATTCTATGTGCATATTATCTGCAGGGTTATGCATATATACTCACGCACCCCGGAATACCTTCCGTCTTCGATGACCACTTCTATGATTCGGGTGATTCCATTCATGATCAGATTGTGAAACTGGTACAGCAGTATGGCTAGCTAGTTCTTTTATTAACTTGTGTCTAGTAGAAATTCTTCCTTCTTTAAGCATTTGGACTTGTCTGCATGTCCAGATTAGTAGATATGGGTCATTTTGAATTGATATTCATGATTAGGTTTGTGTACATGAGACAATGGTGGATTAATGGAAATTGTAATGACTGATTTTGGATGTAGATTTTATGGTTTCGTACTTTCATGAATGGGCAATTTTAGTTTCCAAAATGTATGCATACCAATTGTAACAGGGGACAACTAATATGTGTTATCTCAAATTGCAAGCTACAACAAAAGCACACCAAAATGTGTGGTTGCAACTGCACACAAACAACACAAAAATCAATTAGAAGTGTATTGTCTTTTTGGCATTCGTACAACAGAAAATTGTAGTCTGAATGGAAAAACAACAACAAAAGTTTGATAAAAATGTTGGCTAAAGCGTATCACAACAACAAATAAGTGTGGTTGGATTTAACCAAAGATAATATATAAGACTTACAATTTGTGGTCCCTTTTATATTCAGACCACAAATATTTGTCATGTTAATAACCTCAGACGACAGAAATATGTCTTGTAAATATGCTTCACACAATAGAATTTATATCAGAATGTAGTTGTTTTGTTTCTCATACAACACAAAACTGTTGTGTGATTACGTTTAAAGATACATATCGCAATGGTCCTGAAATGCAAAACTCATCAAACGACACAAGATTTTTATTTGTTTCTGTCGTCTGAAAAATCAGACGACAAAAGTGTTCTGTCGTCTGATACCCCCAAGTTCTGTCGTCTGATTTTTCAGACGACAGAAGTGTTCTGTCTTCTGATACCCCCAAGACACGACACCGTACTAGACGACATATTTTGGTTCATTCAGACGACAGAACAGTTCTGTCGTCTGAAGGCCTTTTTGGCATAGTGTCTTCATACTGGAATTTTGCACTGATAATAATAGAATTATGAGTATCTATAATCCTCATCACAAATTTGTTGCCCTTTTAACCGTACAAAAGAAGAGAAATACAGTATAGAGGACCAAGTATTTGATGTAAAGTGTAGTCGATCATGTGGAGAAGCAACTCAAATGCGCGCAAATATGGATTTTGCAAGCAACAATTTTTGTTCTTGTAATTCCAAAGAACCTCACTAACGAAAATAGGCTTTATAGAGCTCCAAAAACAGCGATGCTATTGCTGAAATATTAGGAGATGAGAACATGAAAAGAGAAGACGTGCCGCATATCAGAAAGTATATGGGAATAATGTGATATTTTTATTCATCTCTCAAGGAGGTTTATATAGTATTACATCCATGTACACAAAGGAAAGTAATCAATCTTAATCTAAGTCAACTATAACACTAATGCTAATTGATACACATAATAAATCTAATTGATACACAAAATAAATCATAATAAAGTTAATTGATACAGCTCATGTCAACACTCTCCTTTAAGTTGGTGCATAGATATCTCGAATGCCCAACTTGTCAAGTGAGCTGTGGAATACCTTACCAGAAACAGCTTTTGTTAGAATATATGCAAATTGATGTCTTCACATGGGGTGCATCAATAATCTCTTATTCCAGTTTTTCCTTAATAAAGTGTCTATCAACTTCAACACGTTTTGTTCTATCATGTTGAACTAGATTATGTGTATGTCTATTGCTGCCTTGTTGTCACAAAAGAGATTCATAGCTTGTTTGAGCTTGAACACTAAGTCCTTCAATAAGTTATGTAGCCATAACATTTCACAAACACCTTGGGGCATTCCTCTATATTCTACCTCCGCACTAAGTCTGGCAACTACTTCCTATTTCTTACTCCTCCATGTAACAAGGTTACCTTCTACAAATGTGAAGTATCCTGAGGTTGATCTTCTATCAGTGATACATCTAGCCTAGCCTGCATTAGTGTATCCAGCCACTTCCAAATGATTATTTTTAGAAAACATGATCCCTTTTCCTAGAGCTGACTTCAAATAACTAAGAATACGGTATACTGCATTCATGTGGTCTTCACTCGAAGCATGCATGAACTAGCTCACCACATTCACAGCATATGCAATGTCAAGACGAGTGTGAGAGAAATAAATGAGTTTGCCAACTAGTCTTTGATATCTTGCTCGGTTAGTAGGCACTTGATAAGGATATTCTGCTAACTTGTGATTTTGCCCCATTGGTGTATCTGCAGGTTTGCAAGCCAGCATGCCTGTTTCAGTGAGTAGGTCTAAGACATATTTCCTTTAAGTTAGGAACATGCCTTGTTCTGATCTGGCCACCTCAATGCCTAGGAAGTACTTCAACCCACCAAGATCTTTCATCTCAAATTCAGATGATAGATAAGCTTCCAACTTCTTTACTTATTCCAGATCATCTCCTGTCACGATCATATCATCCACATAGATTATCAAAGCAGTCAGCTTACCCTTCCTGCGCTTCAAGAAGAAAGTGTGATCTGAGTTACTCTGCTTGTAGCCAAATGCCTTCATGGACTGTCTTAACCTTCCAAACCATAAGCTGGGAGATTGCTTGAGTCCATATAGAGATTTCTTCAATCTACACACCATTCCTTCCTACGAAGGTACAATGAACCCTGGGGGTAGATTCATGAATACTTCCTCCTTCAGATCTCCATGTAAGAATGCATTCTTCACATCAAACTGCTTCAGGGGCCAATCCAAGTCCGTAGCTAGAGACAGTAGGACATGGCTACTACTAATCTTGGCTACTGATGCAAATGTTTCCTGATAATCAATATCATATGTCT
>NC_084825.1:30051523-30070235 GCF_958449725.1 Rosa rugosa
CAAGTTAGCTGAGGAAGCTGTGAACTTAGCTGTTGAAACTTGGGGTCAGAGATTATTGACGGAGCTAGAAGCAGAGGAGCGTCTTTCTTACTCTTGCGAAAAGGTGAAACTTTGAAACTTGTCTGAAATTTACAAGTTATTTTCTGAATGAAATTAATTAAATATATATCTTTGTTAGAGACCTGCTTTGGATGAAGTGATATATACCCCAAATCTCAATTATTCAACTCAGTCCAGGTATATTATTCTTTTCCAGCCTTTGGGGACTGTCAAGTTCGGGTCATGCTGAGTATTGGGTGTTTTTAGTGGTTCTCACTGGTAGTAACAGGATTGTCCGAGTTTTGTGAGACATTTTATAGAATGGAAATAGCATAGGGCTATTGGTTCGATATAACGTAGTAGCAACCTTACATCTGGAATGAACCATATGTGATATTATGAATTTGGAACTGAAATCAAGAACTTTCAGAGAATGTTAATGTTTGAATGTACCATGTGTTGTTAATGTAACTGCCCTTTTATCACATTTATTGATGTTTCTCTTTCTATTACATGCATGTTGCTGTGTTAATTGATTGAACCTAGTCATGCATTGTTAAAATATACTTTATCAAGGAGAGTAACAGACATCTCCTTTGATTCTTTGTGCAGGTGCTTCCTCTTCTTATTAGAGTGTGTCAAAATTTGCCTTGGGGATTTGTCAGTGTCTCATGAAGAGGTGCGCATTAAAGTGGTTGAGTAGTTACAGACCTCATTATATATTCTAACTAGCAATATGATTGAGTAAGGGTAGATTTTGTTTAACCCTTTTGTAGTAGCTATAGTGATTACAACAGTTGTGAACAAAACTACTATAGTATTTTCTAGTCTTGCTTTGTAATAGGTTGGAGTTTTATTGTGCCTATTTTGTAAATTTTCAAGGATAATGATTTTGGATAGAAATTAAAAGAATTCCTCAATAATCAAATTTTTCTTATCAAATGTGGATTGTATTTCTAGCAGCAGCTACATATTTTGTGGACATCATCCTCTAAAGAATATGATGTATATATAAAGTTTAAATCAGTTATAACCATAAAAACTGATGTCCACCAAGAGAAATACATCAGTTTCAAAATGAAAATCGATGTCCCATTAACCATAAGAGATTAAATTACTATGTTGGAATCGATGTGCCACAAACTAGTGCACATCGTGTTTTAGATAGAGATCGATGTCCAGTATAAGTATTGCCATCGATGAAGACCAGAAAACTGATGTTTCGAAAAACTACAGACATCGTTTTGTTTAATGATTCGATATATTACAAGGTATTAGACATCGTTATTTTACCAGACTCGATGTATTATAAGATGATTGACATCGTTTTTCTCCTAGAATCTGATGTTAATGTAAGTAAACATATCGGTTCATACAATATTAAATTGTGTATACTGAATCTAAAATCGTAGGATATGAGGTAAATTACGCGTCAAAATCATGAACAACAAGAAACGTTCATGGGAACCGATGTGTGAAACAGTGTCAGTCATCGGTTTTAAATGAATAACGATGTTAAAATGCATAGTTATGCTGTAGGATCTATATTTCTTTAAGCATTAAAGGCAATAAGATGAGGGTTTAACAACATTTAAACATATAAGATTGTTATCATTTAAACGTATTTACATCGATTTATAATGAGTAACCGATGTGTATACTGATGTTTGGCTCCAATTTTGCTGCAGCTGGTCAACAGTCTCTTTTCTTGCGCGAGCGTGCCAGCACCGTTCGGGTGCGGTCGTCGGGGGTGTCCCTTGACCTGACTTCTATCAAGCGATTGTAGACGAGGAGAGCACCAACCTCGTCGTGAGATTCTTTGTGCCTCGTGGTGAGGACTTTGCTGAAGTTTCTTCTTGTTCACAAGTCGATACTCAATATTGCAGATTGAGCAGAGCGAAATCACCGGGAAGTATTGAGATCTTGCTAAAGCGTGACTTTAGCTTGGCTGGGTTGCTAGGGCGTTACCCTTGCTTGGCTGGTTCTGTAACCGTTGTGGTCGCGACACTACCGTCGGCTCCCGAGGAGACTAGGACCGAAGCACGTTGACAGAGGGTTTGGTGGCACTGAAAGTCGGCTTCTGAGAAGACTAGGACTAGGAGTGTGATCACCGGTAAGAGAAAGAGAAGGAGAGGAGTTGCTCTTAGAGAGGTGTTGTGAAATTTTAATTAAAACTCGCAAGCGCACGAATCGTCGTTAGTATAGTGTGCAAGTACGAGGTCGTTCCAACTGAGGATTGATAATTAATTTAAATCCTAACCTAATTAATCCAAACACAAAAACACATAAACAATCAAACTAAAGAAAATATGGTTTTAAGGTTTTCGACTTAAACAAATAATGTGAAAATTAAAGAAAGAAAGAAAGAAAGAAACAAATAATGATAAAACTTAGGGTTTCAGAATCGACCACTAACAATCCTAAGACTTGGATTTGAATTCTGCATCCTAATAAAACCTAGGGTTTCGAAATCAACCACTAACAATCCTATTTATGTTTCAATGTAATTAACAGATTCTTTTGTTCCTTTTGATGACAATTCCCGTATCTAAGTCCTTCTCAGGTACTCTAGACCATAGTTTTCCTTAAGTGTATGATGCTCTCCCTCTCGGGTAAAGATCTTATATCCTAACTATGCAGTTTATCCTTCTCAGGTATAAATTTAACATGCAAGACTCATTACGCTTTAGAAAACAAGGGAATCAAGCAAATCATTAGTCTTTCTCAAGTAATAATGTAATTTACCACACTTAATCACAAGAAGCTAATCAAATTATTGCATCTCTGCTTCAAATTTGTCTTCCAATTACTATATGCAAAGCCCTAAGGTGATCAATCAAATAACTTAAACATAAAGCATCAATTCAAATAGTGATTAAGCATTCATCATAAAGAAACTATAAATCCATCAATAAATCATCAAAGTACATAAACAATCATGATAGGGCATCATCCTAACCCTAGAAAAAGTTCAACAAAAGATAACTAAGTAAAACATAGGAAAAACATAAAAAGAATGGAAGGGGAAAAGAAAGGGAAGATGGATGAGTCGTCTCTGCTCCTTAGGCGTCTACATTGTGCTCCGAGACTCTCTTCTCATGTAAATTCGTGCTCCCTTATATAGGGAAGATTTCTGCTCATCTTTGGCTTCATGTTTCCTTGTAAAACTTGGATTTAGATTCCTTTCTTCATTTGGAATGGGAAAACCTTGAAATATCTCTTGTAGAAGTAGGAATAAGTTCATCATTTAATCCTCATCTGAATTAACTTCCTTGAAACATTAGGATTGATGATCTTGTGTCACGGAACTTGAGTTCTCCACGAATGGTTGTAAATTCCCGAGCAGATTTCCTGTCCGACCTATCTTCACTAAAATAATCATAACTTTCTCCAGAAGTATCGAAATCAAGATCCGTAAAATTCTACAGAAAGTAGACATCCGTAGCTTTCCATGCATATAAGGATCATTGTCTGATTCGATCTGAGTAACTCCCAGTAATTTGAGGAAGTTGGGTATTCTGCACAGACAGATTCTGGGATCTGGGCGTCTTTTAATCCTAGTTAGCTCATTTTAGCTTCTTTTCTTCTCTTTATGAGACAAACCTACAAAAACACTATAACAACATAAATGACTCGAAATAAGGAGGACTAAGCATAAATACTAAGATTAAGAGGCAAAGAAATATAGGAAAATATGAGCACATCAAATACCCCCACACTTAGACTTTGCTTGTCCTCGAGCAAAACAACAAAAACTAAGAACACACAAACACAAAACAAAACAAACAAAAACACACTAAGCCTTTCAACATTAGTCTTAGAAATCTCAAACTTTCATGGCATCAAGATTAGCACAACAACCAAGAATCAATCCAACATTTATTCGAGAGTCAACAAAAATATATAACTTAACATATAAACATGTAGGACATGGGGGCAACATTGGTGATATTAATCTCAGCATGCTTCAAACAAGTTATGACTCAAATCCTCACCGATTTACCCTCTTTCTTCTCTCAGATTCATGGGCTCATGCAAAAGCATATATTCACTCAAGTTATATGTGAGAGAGATAATATATAAGACAAACAAATAACTCACATATAATAGAAAGAAAAAGCTTTTTCTGAAAATATGTTTTCAAGTATGATCTCATGAAGGATACCAACTACTTGCACAAATGAACCTAAGCCATAGGTTCAACTCTTATAACTCATCTCCACAGATCAAAGGTTGCTCTTTTCAAGGATCAAAGAGGTCTTATAATTAAGGTTGTAATGGGGCCAAGGTTTAGGGTTTATAGAAACAAAGGGATAGAAAAATCACAAAGTATCCTTAAAACCTAGTAGAGCTCTTGTTGATGTAGAGAGACAATCTTGAAATTCCACCAAATAGAAACCTCATAGACTCCTTCAAAGTCTTTATAAAGGGCCAAATGTCATCATTGTTGTGCTTCATTCTAAACATCCTTTGAACACTTTGTGAATTGGACAAAGACCAATTTTTCTTGAATAGGCCTTCACTTCAAAGCAAACTCCAAATCCACAATGGGGGGACTAAAATCCATAAACACTGATCATATTTTTTCTTTTGCCGTCACATATAATTTTTTTCAATTTTTTTTTTCTTCTCACGGCACATAGATACATATATATTTTTTCTATGGACAAGTCTTACCCCCACACTTGAACTTCCTTCTCTTCTCCATCTTCATTCTTGACGCCAAAAACCTCTTGTATGTCTCAAAATTAGCTCCACTAAGTCTTTAGAACAAAGGTTAAAGTTGTAACTATACTAAGGTTTAGGGGTTAAGGATTATGAGGGTGATGAAAGAAAAGGCTTAATGTAGGCTCAAAAGGGTTTATCTAGGGGGGTACATCTTGTGCACACAAATAGGGACACATGGCAATTTGGCAATGGTGATAGTTTCCTAGAGTGCCTTTATCCTTTCCAAGGTCCAAGCATATATTGATAAAAGTCTCAACAAGTATAAGAGTGAATTCTAGCATTCTATAGTCCATTAAACTTAATCTATAGCAAGTAATCAATCAAGATGAAAGAATAATGAGATCAACAAAATCATCGCCAAGAAAATAAGATGACATATATTTTTTTCATTTAACACTCAACAAAGAAAAGGCAAATAGGCTCAAATATCTCACATAGGTTATGTATGAATCAAAAACTTATCTTAACATGCTATTTTCTGTACCATGTAAGCAACCACATCCACTACACATACATATGACAATTATACATCCTTGTTAACCAAAGAATAAAGTCAAACATCATCTCAATTTTATGATCCTCTTAAGCCATGATTTCTGAAATAAATACTCATCATAGTTGTTGAAAGGCATCTTAAAACTCAAGAAAACAAAAACAAAAAATAATGACTCACAAATAACAAAGAAAGCACAATTTTTTAATTTTTTTTATAAACCCACAAAACTAACAACCTAATAGAAACAAAAATCAAAATCCCTTCCCCCACACTTAAATCTAACATTGTCCTCAATGTTGAAAGAATTAAAGCATGCAATGCACATAAAAACATGGAAAAGAGATAAGTATATTAAAAAAAAAACAATAAAGTAAAGAGAAGAGTTTAGAGCTCCCTGGGATTTAGTGAAGATTAGCACGAAGCCGATGTTGAAGTCAAAAAAGATTGCAGAAGTCATCAGGAAAAATTTCCGCGCAGATTGAACACTGTTTGGTATTTCTCAAATATCTCTTAGCTCACAGCTCCGAATGATGATCTGCTTAGTGCGTTGGAAACTAGACTCGTGTAGCTTTCCGGTGATATGCAATAAGGCTATTAAAACTTCCAGCAAGATATCCAGAATCTACGTCAAAAAGAAGGTACAGAACCTGAAATACAAAAAGATAAATGTTAGCAAACTTAAAACTAAAAATTATAGAAACTAAATAAAAAAAAATATAAAATCAAGATTGGTAATCAAGTTAGAATCAAAATCAATCATCGATCCCCGGCAACGGCGCCAAAAACTTGTTGTGAAATTTTAATTAAAACTCGCAAGCGCACGAATCGTCGTTAGTATAGTGTGCAAGTACGAGGTCGTTCCAACTGAGGATTGATAATTAATTTAAATCCTAACCTAATTAATCCAAACACAAAAACACATAAACAATCAAACTAAAGAAAATATGGTTTTAAGGTTTTCGACTTAAACAAATAATGTGAAAATTAAAGAAAGAAAGAAAGAAAGAAACAAATAATGATAAAACTTAGGGTTTCAGAATCGACCACTAACAATCCTAAGACTTGGATTTGAATTCTGCATCCTAATAAAACCTAGGGTTTCGAAATCAACCACTAACAATCCTATTTATGTTTCAATGTAATTAACAGATTCTTTTGTTCCTTTTGATGACAATTCCCGTATCTAAGTCCTTCTCAGGTACTCTAGACCATAGTTTTCCTTAAGTGTATGATGCTCTCCCTCTCGGGTAAAGATCTTATATCCTAACTATGCAGTTTATCCTTCTCAGGTATAAATTTAACATGCAAGACTCATTACGCTTTAGAAAACAAGGGAATCAAGCAAATCATTAGTCTTTCTCAAGTAATAATGTAATTTACCACACTTAATCACAAGAAGCTAATCAAATTATTGCATCTCTGCTTCAAATTTGTCTTCCAATTACTATATGCAAAGCCCTAAGGTGATCAATCAAATAACTTAAACATAAAGCATCAATTCAAATAGTGATTAAGCATTCATCATAAAGAAACTATAAATCCATCAATAAATCATCAAAGTACATAAACAATCATGATAGGGCATCATCCTAACCCTAGAAAAAGTTCAACAAAAGATAACTAAGTAAAACATAGGAAAAACATAAAAAGAATGGAAGGGGAAAAGAAAGGGAAGATGGATGAGTCGTCTCTGCTCCTTAGGCGTCTACATTGTGCTCCGAGACTCTCTTCTCATGTAAATTCGTGCTCCCTTATATAGGGAAGATTTCTGCTCATCTTTGGCTTCATGTTTCCTTGTAAAACTTGGATTTAGATTCCTTTCTTCATTTGGAATGGGAAAACCTTGAAATATCTCTTGTAGAAGTAGGAATAAGTTCATCATTTAATCCTCATCTGAATTAACTTCCTTGAAACATTAGGATTGATGATCTTGTGTCACGGAACTTGAGTTCTCCACGAATGGTTGTAAATTCCCGAGCAGATTTCCTGTCCGACCTATCTTCACTAAAATAATCATAACTTTCTCCAGAAGTATCGAAATCAAGATCCGTAAAATTCTACAGAAAGTAGACATCCGTAGCTTTCCATGCATATAAGGATCATTGTCTGATTCGATCTGAGTAACTCCCAGTAATTTGAGGAAGTTGGGTATTCTGCACAGACAGATTCTGGGATCTGGGCGTCTTTTAATCCTAGTTAGCTCATTTTAGCTTCTTTTCTTCTCTTTATGAGACAAACCTACAAAAACACTATAACAACATAAATGACTCGAAATAAGGAGGACTAAGCATAAATACTAAGATTAAGAGGCAAAGAAATATAGGAAAATATGAGCACATCAAATACCCCCACACTTAGACTTTGCTTGTCCTCGAGCAAAACAACAAAAACTAAGAACACACAAACACAAAACAAAACAAACAAAAACACACTAAGCCTTTCAACATTAGTCTTAGAAATCTCAAACTTTCATGGCATCAAGATTAGCACAACAACCAAGAATCAATCCAACATTTATTCGAGAGTCAACAAAAATATATAACTTAACATATAAACATGTAGGACATGGGGGCAACATTGGTGATATTAATCTCAGCATGCTTCAAACAAGTTATGACTCAAATCCTCACCGATTTACCCTCTTTCTTCTCTCAGATTCATGGGCTCATGCAAAAGCATATATTCACTCAAGTTATATGTGAGAGAGATAATATATAAGACAAACAAATAACTCACATATAATAGAAAGAAAAAGCTTTTTCTGAAAATATGTTTTCAAGTATGATCTCATGAAGGATACTGTCACGCCCCGGATTTTGAATGATAAATTCAAATCCGAAACCTGAATAATTACAATTACAAAAAAACCAAATCTCGAAACTTCGAGTTCATTATTACAATTCACTCTCACAATATATTATAAAGCTCAAATGAGCATAACACACCTCACAACTTACAATTGTTGTAAAACTCTAACAATTGCTCTAACCGCACGATCACCGTCCTGGTTCTCCTGTCCTGTAGGATTACCCGCTACACAATTTGAATAGTGTACCGGGAGTTGCAACAACACAAAACCCGGTAAGCTTTTTACAGCCAGTATGAGTAAACAAGAAAGAACTGTTGATTTATTAGATTTCAAGACTACCACAAACCCACGTTACTTTCTCACTCTCATATATATATATAGACACTTATGAGTTACTCTCAATTTAGCTCATAAGATCACTCACTCTCATATATATATGTAGACACTTATGAGTTACTCTCAATTTAGCTCATAAGATCCCTCACTCTCATATATATATATAGACACTTATGAGTTACTCTCAAATTCGCTCATAAGATTTCCCAACATTTGGTAGACAGACTCATATATATATATAGACCCTTATGAGTTACTCTCAATTTCCCTCATAAGGTTACCATATATATATTGACACTTATGAGTTACTCTCAATTTCACTCATAAGGTCACTCCACATTTGGCAGACAGACTAGAGCTCTAACTGAACGTAACCACTCGTCCGGCCACAGACGTGATTACGATTTAATACTATTAATAACCACCAGCCCGGTACGAGAGCGTGATTCACTAATAGATGCCATGGTCACCTCGTGACCTAGTGATCTCCACAGATCACAACAATTTATTGTTCCTCAACAATAAAACTCAACACCTCTCACAATATATTGTTTCTCAACAATAAACTCAATATCTCTCACAATATATTGTTTCTCAACAATAACTCAACACAACTCCAACAATACATATTATTTCACGTAATAATATATATACAGACATTCACACAGGAATGTCTAGTAACACCAACAATAGTTCATATGATTGCAACAAAATAAAGCAATTAATTGTATTGGGTTCGTAATATGAACCACGTGAGGTTTACTCACCTCGATAATCCCGCTGCGTCTTCAATTCAGCTCAAAATACGATCCACAATCGTCCACCAACTCAAACCGTCAATCACCTAGTCCAATAATGATCTTGACTTAGCCAACAACTCAAATATGTAATTAAACGACGATCCAACGCTCAGATTCAAATTAAACGATGATCCAACGGTCGGATCTGAATTTAATGATGATCCAACGGTCAGATCTTCCTGAATCGCCTTTACTAACATCTCCACAAAATTATATGAAAATCCGACGGTCAGATTCTCACGAATCGCCTTCCGAATCACTATTTCTCAATTATACGAAGATCCAACGGTCGGATCTTCGCCCGTGACCTCACAAGGTCACCGGGACAGTCATACGATCAACATATCCAAAATTGAAGCAAAACCGATGGTCAGATCTTCACAGATCGTAAACCGAAGATAAACGTAAAAACGTTAAATAGTAACGTCAAAACGTAAATCCACTATTTATCAACTTTTTCTAACATGACCATGTTATATATCAAAACGCTCGTATGGATGCATAGATCATCGCCTAGATAATGAAAACTCGAAATATGGTCTGATGCGCCGCCACAAGCGGTGGTCAGTGGGCGGTCAACGCGGCGGTCAACGCCGGTCAACCACCTCAGATGGCAAAGTGACCAACTACAAACTGGTTCAAAATGAAAGGGTGGTCGACTTTCATACCTGGAGCTAAGCCTGGTTCGGCCTAGATCGTCCTAGATCAAGCGTTGAAGTTGGATTAATCTCGTGCGTCTGATCAGATTCCAGATTGAATCAGGGACGTCGAAATCTTCAACTCGTGATCTTTCACTCCACACTCCAAATCGTCAAGCAAGGCCTATATGGGGATGATCAGGGGGAAGAGGAGATCACGAAAATGGGGAGGATCGGCCCGTGCAACGCCGGCACGGCTGAGATCCGGTCGGGTCGGTTACTCCGCCTGGGGTCGCTTCGATCCAGCTCTGGGGGCAACGGCGGTGCAAGGCAGCGGCACCAGGCGACTGGGCGGCTTGCGGCGATCACAAGGAGGGCCGGGTCGTGGCCGGAAGACGCCGGAGGACGAAGATGGGTCCGGGTCGGGTCAGTCGGGTCGGCCGCGTGGGAGAGGAGAGAGAACGGAGAAAATGGGGGACTGTTCCGCAAAAAGAAATTGTTTCGTCCTTAAATGAAATTTCTGATTTTTTTTTCGATATTTATAGAAAATTCCCAAATTTCAAAAGTTCATAACTTATTCATACGAACTCCGAATATTGCGTTCCACATGTCCACGAACTCGTATCGACGAGCTCTACAACTTTCATGAAGGAAGTATTCCCAAATTTTGAACGTATAAAAAGTCAACTTTGTTGACCCCCTAAAAACGTTCGTTTTCGAAAATAAAATCGTTCGAACTAATTCCACACTTCTCCAAGCTTCGTACTCGCTCCTACTATCGTGAAATCATTTCTAAAAATCCACGGAATTTAATTTGGATTTTCCGGGGTATTACAGTCTACCCTCCTTAAAGAAATTTCGTCCCGAAATTTGAGCGTAAGTCAATTCCTCTCGATTAAGGTTGACCTAACTATAGAATCTCCATCTTTTCCAAATCTGTAGTAATCTACAAAGCCTCAGCCCTTTGTATAAAAATACATTCCTATGGCCACTAAATCCTTTCATCACAAACGTAAACGCACAACACAACTGCTCAACATCACTCCACATCAATTACACAAAATCATCACATGGATCATCTCATAGATCCTTACATAGATCTTCACTCTGTACTGGCATACAAGCACAGTAAACACTCCCACAAAGTGTTTCGCTACTCAATTAGCATCACGGTAAATCTCTATAGTAAAACTCAAGCATGCACCATTCTTCACAACAATAGAGATGCATCACTCAAAACAAATCATCCCCAAAAGCACGCCAATAAAATATGTCACCCAGTGACGATGACTTGGGCTTGTTCAATCCTTGGGCTAAGCACTAGGGCTGGCCATTTGGGCCTGAAGAAATCGGACCATCCACATTTCGAACCGGCCCAAACCACTTTGGGTTTAACATTTGGGCCTACTATTCGGGCCGAACAATTGGGCTTACCATTTGGGCTTACTATTTGGGCTTACTATTTGGGCTTACGATTTGGGCCTACCAATCGGCCCACCAACTTCCAGCTCGGCTACGGTATGAAATTGTACATACCGTATATACGTATGCATACCGTACAGATCGTATATACGTATGCATACCGTACAACTGTATATTCGTATGCATACCGTACAGACCGTATATACGTATGTATACCGTACATACCGTATATACGTCGTATATCAAGCATATACGAGATCCAAAAATATTTGTAAGAGGTAAGGTTCGAACTCCCGACCTCAAACACGAAGGTTTTGCTCCCAACCACTGAAGCAAGAGCTGCCTTCATTAATATATGCTCACGTGTTATATTTATTATGTCATAAGCGACATAAATAAAATAACGGGGGAGGCAAGGTTCGAAACCTCAACCTGCCGCACGAAACCTTTGTCCCCCAACCACTGGAGCACAAGCTGTGCTTAATATAATGTGTACAAATTTTATACTTATTATGTCATAACGAACATAATAAAAATAAACGAGAGGCGAGGTTCGAACCTCAGACCTCTTGTACACGAACTGTACACTCAACCACTCGAGCACGGCTGCTCACGTTATTATCCATACAAATCCTTTTATTTAAACCAACTGTTTCAACTGTTTAAACAATTCGGCCCAAAACATCCAAGACTGTTGCAGAAACCCAGCCCAATGTATCCAAAACTGTTACAGAAATCCAGCCCAACTCATCCAAAACTGTTTCAGAAACTCGGCCCATCATGTCCAAAACTGTTTCTGAAACTCGGCCCATCAGGCCTCCACCCACAGCTACAGTGATGCCTTGATCCGAGACAGGCCCAAGTACGGCCCACTTGTGTCACGGCTTATCCCTTCCGTGATTTACGGCAGTCAAATCTGCTTTCGGCTACAGCTGTCTGCCACAGCGCCTCGAGATTCCCTCGGTCCCCTTACACGCTCTCCACGCGCCAACAGCTTTTCCGGGTTTCGGGGCGACTTTAATCCAACGCGTGGATTGAATCTCAGAGATCGTCCATCCAACGGTGGAGATCTGCTCACCTCGTTCTATAAATAGGTGCATCCTGGAGAAAAACTGTTCACACCAAAGAAAAGAAATTTTCCCCAGCCATTCTCTCTCAAACTCTGCAGCCTTCCTCTCGAAACTCAAATCCTTTCTTCATCAATTTCAATCCTTCTCTTCTGATCTTCTCTCCCATCTAGTTGATTCAATCCCATCTTTCCTCTGAACTTTCAGATCTTCAATCTTTTCCTCCAAATCTTCAATCCTTCTTTCTCAGATCTTTTCTTCCATTTGAAGATTCGATCTCATCTTTCCTCTGAGAATCTCAGATCTCCAATCACCAGTTCAACAACTCCAATCCTTCTAACAAAATCTCCCTCAAACACTAAACCATGTATTCCTCGATTTCCACATCCTCTCACCCCATGACCCAAGAGCCACGAACTCTGCAACTAATGGAGCTCCAAACCCCGCAACAAATGGAACCACAACAACAGCAACCAACAGAGGAGGGAGGAAACACCCAAGCAGCTGGAAGTAGTGCCAACATGGATTTCTGGCGAAGCCGTACCAGGTGGATTCCTACTCCAGAACAAATAAGAATCCTCAAGGATCTTTACTATGTCAAGGGATTTAAGTGCCCAACTACAGAGCAGATTCACGAGATCTGTCTCCAGCTGAACCAGTATGGGCATGTTGAGGGTAAGAACATTTACTTTTGGTTCCAGAACGTCAGGGCTCGAGAGAAGCAGATGAATAGGTGTAATCAGGCTGCTCCAGTGCCCATGAGAACTAGTTCTCTTGGTACTGGTAGATCCATTGATCTCAATTTTGGGTCCACTGGTTCTACTGGTGCTGGTGGATCCATCGACATCAATTTTGGGCCAGCTGGTGGATCCATTGACATCAATTTTGGGTCTACTAGTTCTACTGATGATGGTAGATCCATTGATCTCAACTTTGGTTCCACCTATTCTACTGGTAATGAAGGATTTCTTGATTTAAATTCTGTTTCATATTCTTCCTCACACTTCAACACTAATACTAGTACAACTCTTTTGGCACAACAGGAGGACAAACATCCCTGCAACAACGAGGAGGAGATCACCAGGAGGTTCAAACTCTTCCTCTGTTCCCCGTGCACGGCGAGGACGTCTTTGGTAACCTGAAGACTACTTCCGAGGAAGGTAGTGCACATGATTACTATTTCGGTGGCTCAGGCGGTTACAACCGTGGATCTCCAGTTTCTCTTGAGCTCAGCCTCAACCCATCCGGAGCTGCTGACTAGGCTTAGTACAGCATAGTCCTCGTTTTCCTTTTTTTTTTTTTTTTTTTTTTTTTTTTTTTTTTTTTTTGTAATATAAACTCAATAAGATGGTGTGCATGTTTTCTTTCCTGTTTGTTTAACCAACAACAACACCAAGGATCGAACCTTGGTCACCCAATACTATTTTCAAAACCATAAACAACTCTACTGCACACATCTTTCATAATGATGCAATAAAAACAATCACTCAAAAAGAATCCAACAATCAATTAAGTCGCATCGAGGTCTAGCTAGTATCCTCTGAGTCAAACCAAACACAACAATTTCATCGATAGGATTAGGGATTTATAAAGCTAAACACATCCTGAGTTAGCTAGGAAAAACCCACGTCTTTAGAGTTACTCTTACAACTCTTATAGAATCTCGATAATTCCATCTATCAATTGCTTCAACAAAAACTCACCACAATTCAATCCCTAACATTTAGCGATTCAGAAATCAAATCAAACTCCATATCACATAGTAATTCACTTGAACCACTATGGATACCTAACAAAATCACTAAAATCAATATCCGAAATTGCGTTTAACTATAACACCTAAAATCAATCACCAAAGGCACACACTCTCATCCAACATCATTCACAAGAACTGATTCTAACTCTCCCAATTAATTACACCAAAATCAACTCCATTGCAAAACTTTAAGTGTCCCGCCTACTTAAACTTAAAACACACAACAACTTCAAATTCACTGCAGCCCATCTCCATACTACGATCCAAAACTTAAGAAAACTAGTTCACCACACAAAGGCCACAAAATTCAATTTCATTCACTTGAACAAAACTATATTCACAAGTCACGGTCAGGTCATCAACCCATGGTGTTCAAATGAATAAATTTCAAATCCAGTTTTCCTTGTGAATCGTAACGTATCGTTCCAAAATGATGCAAGCAACATCAACCACGTATATAAGACACATCTCGCGAACTCAATTCAAATTCAGAATCACCAAAACTACTACTAATTCCAATTCTACCAACAATCTTGATTCTGAAGGAATTATAGTACTCAACGACAACCCAAAACAATGGTCTCTCATCTCTAACCATCGAGCACAAAATAAAATTCTTGTCTCGCACCTTAAACCCTGCTTAACAACTTACAAGCACAAGGAAGAAGTAACCGCAATAATTCCTTCCCTAACCGCAACACTACTCACAACTCCACATGAGTCAAGAATCTATTCAAGAACATTAGTATATTCAACTTAAAAAGGCAAAATTACCATCGATTAATACTCGTATCCACATTACAGACGAGCATAGGTCCACACCATGCCTTCAACCAAACACTTCAACAATCAAAAGAACCTCATTTCCATAAAACAATCCTCGTTGACTTAACAGAGTTGAATCAAGAGGTTCCTATTCCTCAAGGATTGTAACTCGCGGCCACTGAACTTATTCCCATACGAACCTACAAGACAACTGTAAGGTTCTAAGTACAACCCCTTCGAATATCCATCACCTAAGGAGTATAGTATGCTTGGCTAATACATGTATAACACTTAAAACACAGTATAAGTCAAATACAAATTCATATTAACCAAGTCAATACTATAGGGAAGGTATTCACGTTCCCTAAACGACCTAGCGGCCTAAACAACTCCCAACACTCACGCATACCCAATGACTTAGCCAATACCGAAGAGCACACGATGGGGATCCGCTGCAGACGGGCCATCACTCGGAAGGTATTGACACATCACCAAATATGCACCTTACGCTCTGATACCAAACTGTCACGCCCCGGATTTTGAATGATAAATTCAAATCCGAAACCTGAATAATTACAATTACAAAAAAACCAAATCTCGAAACTTCGAGTTCATTATTACAATTCACTCTCACAATATATTATAAAGCTCAAATGAGCATAACACACCTCACAACTTACAATTGTTGTAAAACTCTAACAATTGCTCTAACCGCACGATCACCGTCCTGGTTCTCCTGTCCTGTAGGATTACCCGCTACACAATTTGAATAGTGTACCGGGAGTTGCAACAACACAAAACCCGGTAAGCTTTTTACAGCCAGTATGAGTAAACAAGAAAGAACTGTTGATTTATTAGATTTCAAGACTACCACAAACCCACGTTACTTTCTCACTCTCATATATATATATAGACACTTATGAGTTACTCTCAATTTAGCTCATAAGATCACTCACTCTCATATATATATGTAGACACTTATGAGTTACTCTCAATTTAGCTCATAAGATCCCTCACTCTCATATATATATATAGACACTTATGAGTTACTCTCAAATTCGCTCATAAGATTTCCCAACATTTGGTAGACAGACTCATATATATATATAGACCCTTATGAGTTACTCTCAATTTCCCTCATAAGGTTACCATATATATATTGACACTTATGAGTTACTCTCAATTTCACTCATAAGGTCACTCCACATTTGGCAGACAGACTAGAGCTCTAACTGAACGTAACCACTCGTCCGGCCACAGACGTGATTACGATTTAATACTATTAATAACCACCAGCCCGGTACGAGAGCGTGATTCACTAATAGATGCCATGGTCACCTCGTGACCTAGTGATCTCCACAGATCACAACAATTTATTGTTCCTCAACAATAAAACTCAACACCTCTCACAATATATTGTTTCTCAACAATAAACTCAATATCTCTCACAATATATTGTTTCTCAACAATAACTCAACACAACTCCAACAATACATATTATTTCACGTAATAATATATATACAGACATTCACACAGGAATGTCTAGTAACACCAACAATAGTTCATATGATTGCAACAAAATAAAGCAATTAATTGTATTGGGTTCGTAATATGAACCACGTGAGGTTTACTCACCTCGATAATCCCGCTGCGTCTTCAATTCAGCTCAAAATACGATCCACAATCGTCCACCAACTCAAACCGTCAATCACCTAGTCCAATAATGATCTTGACTTAGCCAACAACTCAAATATGTAATTAAACGACGATCCAACGCTCAGATTCAAATTAAACGATGATCCAACGGTCGGATCTGAATTTAATGATGATCCAACGGTCAGATCTTCCTGAATCGCCTTTACTAACATCTCCACAAAATTATATGAAAATCCGACGGTCAGATTCTCACGAATCGCCTTCCGAATCACTATTTCTCAATTATACGAAGATCCAACGGTCGGATCTTCGCCCGTGACCTCACAAGGTCACCGGGACAGTCATACGATCAACATATCCAAAATTGAAGCAAAACCGATGGTCAGATCTTCACAGATCGTAAACCGAAGATAAACGTAAAAACGTTAAATAGTAACGTCAAAACGTAAATCCACTATTTATCAACTTTTTCTAACATGACCATGTTATATATCAAAACGCTCGTATGGATGCATAGATCATCGCCTAGATAATGAAAACTCGAAATATGGTCTGATGCGCCGCCACAAGCGGTGGTCAGTGGGCGGTCAACGCGGCGGTCAACGCCGGTCAACCACCTCAGATGGCAAAGTGACCAACTACAAACTGGTTCAAAATGAAAGGGTGGTCGACTTTCATACCTGGAGCTAAGCCTGGTTCGGCCTAGATCGTCCTAGATCAAGCGTTGAAGTTGGATTAATCTCGTGCGTCTGATCAGATTCCAGATTGAATCAGGGACGTCGAAATCTTCAACTCGTGATCTTTCACTCCACACTCCAAATCGTCAAGCAAGGCCTATATGGGGATGATCAGGGGGAAGAGGAGATCACGAAAATGGGGAGGATCGGCCCGTGCAACGCCGGCACGGCTGAGATCCGGTCGGGTCGGTTACTCCGCCTGGGGTCGCTTCGATCCAGCTCTGGGGGCAACGGCGGTGCAAGGCAGCGGCACCAGGCGACTGGGCGGCTTGCGGCGATCACAAGGAGGGCCGGGTCGTGGCCGGAAGACGCCGGAGGACGAAGATGGGTCCGGGTCGGGTCAGTCGGGTCGGCCGCGTGGGAGAGGAGAGAGAACGGAGAAAATGGGGGACTGTTCCGCAAAAAGAAATTGTTTCGTCCTTAAATGAAATTTCTGATTTTTTTTTCGATATTTATAGAAAATTCCCAAATTTCAAAAGTTCATAACTTATTCATACGAACTCCGAATATTGCGTTCCACATGTCCACGAACTCGTATCGACGAGCTCTACAACTTTCATGAAGGAAGTATTCCCAAATTTTGAACGTATAAAAAGTCAACTTTGTTGACCCCCTAAAAACGTTCGTTTTCGAAAATAAAATCGTTCGAACTAATTCCACACTTCTCCAAGCTTCGTACTCGCTCCTACTATCGTGAAATCATTTCTAAAAATCCACGGAATTTAATTTGGATTTTCCGGGGTATTACAGATACCAACTACTTGCACAAATGAACCTAAGCCATAGGTTCAACTCTTATAACTCATCTCCACAGATCAAAGGTTGCTCTTTTCAAGGATCAAAGAGGTCTTATAATTAAGGTTGTAATGGGGCCAAGGTTTAGGGTTTATAGAAACAAAGGGATAGAAAAATCACAAAGTATCCTTAAAACCTAGTAGAGCTCTTGTTGATGTAGAGAGACAATCTTGAAATTCCACCAAATAGAAACCTCATAGACTCCTTCAAAGTCTTTATAAAGGGCCAAATGTCATCATTGTTGTGCTTCATTCTAAACATCCTTTGAACACTTTGTGAATTGGACAAAGACCAATTTTTCTTGAATAGGCCTTCACTTCAAAGCAAACTCCAAATCCACAATGGGGGGACTAAAATCCATAAACACTGATCATATTTTTTCTTTTGCCGTCACATATAATTTTTTTCAATTTTTTTTTTCTTCTCACGGCACATAGATACATATATATTTTTTCTATGGACAAGTCTTACCCCCACACTTGAACTTCCTTCTCTTCTCCATCTTCATTCTTGACGCCAAAAACCTCTTGTATGTCTCAAAATTAGCTCCACTAAGTCTTTAGAACAAAGGTTAAAGTTGTAACTATACTAAGGTTTAGGGGTTAAGGATTATGAGGGTGATGAAAGAAAAGGCTTAATGTAGGCTCAAAAGGGTTTATCTAGGGGGG